>NC_069502.1:1163989747-1164060788 GCF_027579735.1 Bombina bombina
TACTTCATGCAGAAAGCTCCTTTATTTGTATCAAGGGATCGCTGCTCAGGCAGAACGCTGTTTTGCTAATTGGTGACATGTCCACCTCTTGGCAAATAGCGTGCAGGAAATCTGCCTCCCAAGGTTGCCAAGCCATATTTACCGCACAGCTATTGGCTAAGAGGTTAAAATGTCACCTCCTAAAGCTAAACGGCGATCTGCCGTAGGCTGCCTTAGCAGCTCAGAGCAGCGATCGCTTAAATAAAGGAGCTTTCTGCATGAATGAAAGTCCCCTTTATTTGTTTCTATAGTCAATACTAGCGTTTCACAAACGCTAGGGTTGACTTTCACTTTAAGGTGGTGGCAGGAAATATAGTTTAGTGCGAGTGGCATTAAAGGGATATTTAAACAGTGCTCCTTTGGTAAAACAAATATTTAAAACTAGTCCTAAAGCCCGTTCACACGGGCCGTGTTGTGTTATATTTAATTCACTCTCTCACTCTCTCACTCTCTCACTCTCTCACTCTCTCTCGGTTTAAAAAATAAAAAAAAAAAGCACCTAACTTGTTTTCTTGCAAATTAGCACTTACAATTACTCAGTGTAGACCCTGTCCCCAGTGTTTTAAGAGCAGAAGATTTTCAAAACCTATAGTTTGGGTTTTGTTATTTCTGGGCATGAGCAAATCTGACTCAGTTATCTAGTCTATTCACCAGCCTAGAAGTTTTATGGCATCGGGCTAAGATAAAACTTCCTGCAAAGGCCTCCTACTCCGTGTATGGCTGTGACAAGAGGCACAGATACATATTACGATTTCTATTAAATATAAGCAACAGCTTAGTGCTTTTTTTTTTTTTTTTTTTTTTTTTTTTTTTTTTTTAAATTCAACAATGAATAGACTGCTTAACATCTCTTTAAAGAGGAGTTTGGATATTTCTCCACCCCCCCTTTGTTTTTCTATCACTGAAATTAGCACAACTTCCATGTGCCTGGTGCCAATGTGGTGGTTGGTAGATACATGAATTCTACCTACCAATCAGAGCATGGGTAATGACTCTCAGGTCATGCATGTAGTGCTGATTTCACAGTTGACAAAAAGTTTTATATCTATCTCTATCAGTTTCGCCTGTTTTACTATTTATTGGTATGTGTTTGAGTAAAATAAACATTTGTGTTTTATTCTATAAACTACTGACATTTCTCCCAAATTCCAAATATTTATAGCATTTATTTGCAGGAAATTAAAACTCCTCAAAATAACAAAAATGAAAAGCAGTGTTTTCAAACCTTGTGATGAGAGTTTCAGAAGAACAGTTGTTG
Source organism: Bombina bombina (assembly GCF_027579735.1). NCBI lineage: Eukaryota > Metazoa > Chordata > Amphibia > Anura > Bombinatoridae > Bombina > Bombina bombina. The sequence continues at coordinate 1,163,991,045 of NC_069502.1, forward strand.
TACCTAAGTGCATTCTGGGAACGGTTTCCCCAAGCCCAATAGTATCAAAAACATATTACCGAGCAGATGCAGTGATCTATATATGGGTTAATGCATTTTCCATACTCCTTTGCTTTGTACATTGTCTGGCAGCTTGTAAAGAATTCAGACTACCTGTCCTTACGTCTTCCTCGGGAGCCTCTGGTACTGTAAGCCTTTTTATATGCAAATGAAACTACGTAGGGAATCTTAAGAGATGCTAAACTTGCAGAACTGTTTGCGTCATGCCTGTTCAGTGTGCACAAAACCTTCTTGATGCTTAGTTCAGAAGTATTGAACTGTATAGGAGAACTGAGGATGCAAACACCATTCGATTCCTTGTCAGTAAAATTTTAGTAAGTGGTTGGTTATCACAAACGGGTTCTGTTACCTAAATGTAAATTACAGAGGCATTTATCAATGGGTGACACGTGAGTTCTGTGAATGGGTAACTATTCATAAAATGTTTCCTTTATTTGGAAAACTATATGTTACTGGCCAAGCTGCAAGTCACCCATTCCTCAATGTCTGTCCTCTTTGTTTTATAACAGAAATAGAGTGTAAAGACAGTCTAGATGGGGTGAGGCAGAGAATAAGGAAACGCCCAAAGAGTCTGCAGTCCGTGTTGACAAACGGTCATCTGTTTGAACAGGTCATTTTTGCTTAATGTCCCTTTGCTTACTATGGGCCAGAGCGCTACCTGTTTCGTGCGAGCAATAAAGTTGTTTTTCGGGATTGTTTGCACTCGGGCTTATTGCAAGTATTACGAGTTGAAAGTAAATGCGATTGCTTGAGCACAATCGTGATTTACGCTAGAATGATTACCGCGACTTCAGAGCTCTGGTTAACTGTTTCGCGAAACTAGAAAGTTACACAAAATACATAACAAAGTACAGTTACACTCATAACTCTAATAAAATTTTTGTTAAAAAAACAATATTGCAAACAAGTTATAAAGGCTCAAAGATATAAGCTTAAAAGGCAGACACAGGGCTTTAACAGACATGCATACAAATACATGTCTAAAGATGTGTGTGTATTGGAGATCCTTTGCAATTAAGTAGATGTAAAAGCATATTTATATGTGATCGGGTTTGCACAAGAGTGGCGTGTTTTTTTGTTTGTTTCCTCCCCCCCCACTTTTTTTTTTTTTTTTTTTTTCTTCTTCCCTCACTCTCCATTGACTTCTATGGGGGAATACGTGAACACCCACGCAATATTCTAACTTTGTATTTTTGCGCTTGTCGGGGTAGCTATGAGCGAAAACCATTTAATTTCAACTCATACAAACGCAACCTGACTAGTGCAAAAAACTTACTTATAGCACAATTAAAGCTCAAGTGGAAGTGTTAATTAGCGCTCCAGTTGTAATCTTGTCCAGTGAGCCAGTAAGGACTGATACTCATTTAGCTGTCATACGTTGGCTATGTCCTGATCACGAGCTGCAGTGTGATGCCCTTTAGCTATGTGTTTAACCTCTGCACAAGGCACTAATGCAAGAATTACATACTTAAAAGGCAAAAACTACAAATGCTAATTTGAAGTAAAAAAAACTTTTTTATTCCCCCATCATATGTTTTAAATGATAGAATTTTTTTAACATGTTAACAAATAGGAAATACATATGTTTGTCCCTAGAGAGGCTGCTGACTGGTCGCAAAGGACAATTCCTGCAAGAACATGCGTCATAAGCAATGAAATCGTTTATAAAATAACCAAAAAATAGTTTTGCTCAGGACAGTTACATCCATAAAAAAAATTTTTTACAAAGGAAAAGAAGAAATCAACTGAAGAGTAAGTCCTCTAGTTGATAAAAACAGAAAATCAATACATTTCCAAATAACAATTATTGCCTTCTTTTATATTAACAATGGCTAAATATTGATACATAGTAGTCTACCCTTTTAAAGATAACACTTTTTTGTTATAACAATAATTATAACAGGCTTTAATGCCCCTTTAATGTCATTTAGTAAGTAGCTGTTTTCTATTGTTTTCTAGTTTTGCACAAAACGCTGTTGTTTGCAGAATAAGGCAGTGTGTGGCTAACGCTTTAGGTCACGCCCTGTCTTGCATCAGTGGAGTAATGGACAAAACTGTCCATTACTCCACTGTCAAAGCATATTTGAATACAACAAATTGATATCAAATAAAATTACAAGTAGAGAGAACTCTGTGCATATGTATTTTTTTATTTAATGTTTCAGTGCATGTAAGGCAATGGCCATATCATCTAAAGGGGCTTTCTAGTGTAAAAATACTCCCTTTATTTAGACATTTTTTTTAATTTTTATTCATTATTTTATGATGGCTTTTAACCCCTGTAAATAACGCACACAGGTGCAATGCATACATTCTTATCCACTAACCACACCTGGCCTAGGAATTGCAAGGAAGTGCACCATGTAGTGTATTGCTGTTCTTGAGCAGACTCCGTGTGTGTAACATATTTGCAGATATTAAAAACAGAGCATTTCGATATTGCATGGTTATTACATCATGCAGCTAATAGTGTAAAAAAACAGCAAATAACTTACTTGTTTTCTTGCAAAATTAGCCCTTAGAAATTCTCAATGTAGCCCTTTTGCCCCCGTGTTTTAAAACCAGAGGATTTTTCAAACTTTTTTTTTTTTTTGTCCGTTCTGGGCATGAGCTAATCTGACTCCCTCCCTGTTATCTAGTCTATTCACTAGCAGGGAAGTACATACGGATCCTTCGTGAGGATCTGAATGCGGAAGTAAGCAGTGGCTCGTGTCCTTTGGATATTTTCTCAGCCAGATTGATTCCTGTAAAAGATCCCCACACTAAGATCTGTGCAAATCTAGATATTTGAGTTGGGATCCCTCAATCCTGCTACGAAAATATACGAAGGGCACAAGCCGCTGCTTACTTCCTCACGAAGGTTCCAAATGCACATCCCTATTCACTAGCCTAGAAGTTTTATGGCATTAGGCTAAGATAAAACTTCCTGCAAAGGCCTTCTCCTTGTAGGGCTGTGACAGGAAGCACAAACATAATGTAAAACAATAAATAATCCATGTAAACAGATGAATACATGATTTGTATTAAGTACAAGCAATTGCTTAGTGCATTTTTTTATTACAACAATGAAACAGATTGCAGCAAAGAAGATAAGATAAGCACTTGAGGCTTGTGCAGGTGTGTGTCTGAAATGTGTAACATCGATAGTCTGCATATGACACTCGGCTATTTCCTATGTTACTTTGCTGTAGATTTGGCTAATTATTCTTAATGTTAAAGCACCACTAAATACAGCAGGATTGAATAACTGACACACAATAAACATGCAATGCTATTGCACTTCTTTTCAATTTTAAATGAGCAGTAGAATATTTTCTGAAAATTTCAAAGTTGATCCAATTCGTCCTCCCCTTATATAATGTGACAGCCATCAGCCAATAACAATGCATAAACGTTAAATATACTGTGCACTTTTGCACATGCGCAGTAGGAGTTGATGACTCAGTGTGTAAATACAAAGAGTGCATTTTTTGGATGATAGAAGTATATTGGAATTTTTTATTTTCATGTTTTATCTGAATCCTGAAACTTTAATGTTGACTTTAGTGTCCATTTAAGAGATAGAAACCAATTAACTTGAAACTTTCAGCATTTCCAGTCTTTGGGTACTCACAAAACTACCAAATTGCAAAGAAAGTTGTTTAAACAATGTAGGGTTAAAAGCACCTGAAAAACTGGGTTTAACATAAGTCCGGTGAACTTAAAGGGACAGTCAACACCTGGCAGAACTTAATACCATCATTTAGATACTCAGAATAAGATGCGCCTGCAACACCTCCCATGTTAAATGCCTCTAACGATATGGAGTAATCGTCCCAGCACATACGTTTTTCAGCTGTAGACATGGCCGCCAAACTCCACCCAACGTAATGTAATATGTTTCTTTTTAAAATAAACAGCCAATCAGAATAGAATCCTCGGTTGAATTCTTTACCCGCGGTCACTGCGATTCCTAGCAGCAGTTCAAATTTCTGCTTGCGAGCGGACAGGAATTTCGCATGCGCATTAGCTAGATCACGAACGAGCATGGAGTTCTATAGAGAAGGGGGATGAAGGAAGAGGGGGAGAAGTTTGGCTGCCATGTCTACAGCTGAAAAACATATGTGCTGTGGACGATTACTCCATATCGTTAGAGGTATTTAACATGGGAGGTGGTGCAGACGCATCTTATTCTGAGTATCTAAATGATGGTATTAAGTTCTGCCAGGTGTTGACTGTCCCTTTTAAAGGGACAGTAAGTTAAAAAATTTCATTCATTATTCAGATATAGACCATGACATTTTTAACAACGTTCCAATTTATTTCTATTATCCAAGTTGCTTTGTTATCTTGGTATTCTTTGAAAAGCATACCTAGGTAGGCTGCCTCTTATTTGCTTAACCAATGTGTTCAGCTAGCTCTCAGTAATGCATTGTTGCTCCTACAACAAAGGACACCAGTAGAATGAATCAAATTGGATAATAGAAATTGGAAAGTTGATTAAAATTGTATTTTCTATCTGAATCAACACATTTTTAGGTTTTTATGTCCCTTTAAACTATATTCTGTGAGCAATGAAATCACAGCATCTATTTATTCTTTGTATTTTTAGTGACTCTTTCATTGTTGTCTTATAAACGTTGAATGAGTCAGAATCCTTTACCATTGTGCACCTTACATAAAATGTTTGTTTAACCCCCAAAATCTTTCTTGTTTGGCTTGATTATAATCTCTTTTCTACAGGTGTAGGACGCAGTAACTAATCATGGCGTCCGATGCCATGATGTTGATCAGGGGGTTGGCTAAACTTGGTAAGGCAGTGCTGGAAGTGCAGACTAATAACCTGCGGAATGTCGCACTTGGTGGAGATGCTGCTGTCCTGGCAAGAGGTTGGCAAGTGGCAGCGGAGGAGCGCTTTAGTGCTGCTGTGGGGAAAATGCAGGCAAGTTGTTGGTGTTAATGTGCTATTTAATCCTGGCATCCAAAAGGTTAATTAATGGATAATGCCTGACGGGTGGCGTATTGGCACAGATGTTAGAATCGATGCCTTATATGGTGAATCTATATTTTTTCCCCTAATGGCTGGTTTAGTTTCTACCTCATAGATTCGAAATATCATGTAAATAATGAACTGACCATTGACTCAATCCTGTCCTCTCACTGTATTATATTCTTTTAATATGTGTCTAATTCTCTAGTGTCCAGTGTTTTATATTTATTTCGCTTTCATACTATTGTGAGGGTGTGCTGTAAAATCAAGCCTTTCCTCTTCATCTTTCCTTTTTCATGTCTACAATATGTTAGCTCCATGACATAGTCCTGAAATTCTCCATGGGCACAATTTTAAAGTAAGGATTTATTCAAAATGTTGCTATGTCCATTATATACAGGCTTTAAGATGTGTGAAATTGTCTAAATAACCTGCTGTGGAATCTTTATAATTTAAAAAGCCATTCACCTAGATTACGAGTCTTGCGTTAGCTTTAAAAAGCAGCGTTGAGGGGTCCCAACGCTGATTTTTAACGCCCGCTGGTATTAAGAGTCTGGCAGGTACAGGTGTACCGCTCACTTTTCTTCTGCGACTCGAGCATACTGCAAATCCCCTTGCGTCAATTGCATATCCTATCTTTTCCATGGGATTTGCCTAATGCTGGTATTAAGAGTCTTGGAAGAAGTGAGCGGTAGACCCTCTCCTGTCCAGACTCCTACCGAATTTAAAAGTCAGTAGTTAAGAGTTTTATGGGCTAACGTCGTAACACAAAACTCTTAACTAAAGTGCTACAAAGTACACTAACACCCATAAACTACCTATTAACCCCTAAACCGAGGCCCCCCCCCCCCATCGGAAACACTTTAATAAATATATTAACCCCTAATCTGCCGATCGGACATCGCCACCACTTTAATAAATATATTAACCCCTAAACCGCCGCACACCCGCCTCGCAAACACTAGTTAAATTTTTATTAACCCCCTAATCTGCCACCCCCAACGTCGCCACTGCTATATTAAAGGTATTAACCCCTAAACCTAACCCCCCCTAACTTAAATATAATTTAAAATAATCTAAATAAAATAACTACAATTAAATAAATTATTCCTATTTAAAACTAAATACCTGTAAAATAAACCCTAAGCTAGCTACAATATAACTAATAGTTACATTGTAGCTAGCTTAGGGTTTATATTTATTTTACAGGCATCTTTGTATTTATTTTAACTAGGTAGAATAGTTATTAAATAGTTATTAACTATTTAATAACTTCCTAGTTAAAATAAAGACAAATATACCTGTAAAATAAATCCTAACCTAAGTTACAATTACACCTAACACTACACTATCCTTAAATAAATCACCTAAACTACCTACAATTAATTACAATTAAATTCAATAAACTAAAGTGCAAAAACAGACACTAAATTACAGAAAATAAAAAAAGAATTACAATTTTTTTTTAAACTAATTACACCTACTCTAATCCCCCTAATAAAATAAAAAAGCCCCCCAAAATAATAAAATTCCCTACCCTATACTAAATAGCCCTTAAAAGGGCCTTTTGCGGGGCATTGCCCTAAAGTAATAAGCTCTTTTACCTGAAAAAGACAATACCCCCACCACCCACACACCCAACCCTACTCTAAAACCCACCCAATCCCCCCTTAAAAAAAACCTAACACTAACCCCTTGAAGATCACCCTACCTTGAGACGTCTTCACCCAACCGGGCACAAGTGGACCTCCAGAAGGAGAGAAGTCTTCATCCGATCCGGACAGAAGAGGTCCTCCAGGCGGCAGAAGTCTTCATCCAGACGGCATCTTCTATCTTCATCCATGCGGAGCGGGTCCATCTTCAATCCAGCCGACGCGGAGCCATCCTCTTCAAACTAAGTCCAAGCGAAGAATGAAGGTTCCTTTAAAATGACGTCATTCAAGATGGCGTCCCTTGAATTCCAATTGGCTGATAGAATCGGAAGATTAGGGGTTAATATAATGTAGGTTGCAGCGATGTCGGGGGCGGAAGATTAGGGGTTAATAAGTGTAAGATTAGGGGTGTTTAGACTCGGGGGTTCATGTTAGGGTGTTAGGTGCAGACATAAAAAGTATTTCCCCATAGGAAACAATGGGCCTGCGTTAGGAGCTGAACGCTGCTTTTTTGCAGGTGTTAGTTTTTTTTTCAGCCAGCTCAGCCCCATTGTTTCCTATGGGGAAATCGTGCACAAGCACGTTTAGCCAGCGCACCGCTGACTTAAGCAGCGCTGGTATTGAGGTGAGATGTGGAGCTAAATTTTGCTCTACGCTCACCTTTTTGCGGCTAACGCCAGGTTTAAAATAACCTGTAATACCAGCGTTGTCTTAAGGGAGCGGTGGGAAAAAAAGGCTTGTTAGCAACGCACCCCTGTTGCCTCAAAACTCTTAATCTCGGTGATTGTGTGCACAATTTAATGGGACACCCTGCTTTTGTTACACATTCCCCAGAAGACCAATCTATTTAGTATGCAGTAGATATGTACGTGAGGATCCAAATGTAGAAGTAGGTCGCTGCTTGTGCTGTCTGGCTGGCTGTTTTTGGAGCCAGATTTATTCTTGTGAAAGATCACCACAATAAGATCAGTGCAGATCCAAATCTAGTGGTGATCTTTCACAAGAATAAATCCAGTTCTAAAAAGAGCCGAATGTCACAAACAACCGCCGCCTCACGAAGGATCAGAGTGCGCATGTCTAAAAATATATGCAGCTTTGGCAAGTTACAGAATTTGATTCTCTTGAGAGAGTCAAGCATAAGGTGTTAAATGTCTTTAACAGGTGTGGTGAGATCCTAAAACTAAATTATGGATTTTGTAAAATGAATATCCTCCATTCCTGCCAGAAACTCATTTGGTTTTTGTGCATGTTGGGAAAGTCATCCAATAAACTTCTTATTCCATGGACCAGTAATGCACAAAGATGCTGTACCTGCTTGTTTCAAAACAGCTTTTATTTATCATATTTTCATGCAACAGATTTGTTTTTTTAGTCTATAAATCTTGTTGTTTTGTATTGATGATAGAAATGTGTAGAATTTAGAGATCTTTCATACTCTGTGTAGCATCGTGTCATATGGTCACCACTGCAATGTGTACAGGAGTATTTCATTGGTTAAACATGCAACTGGTCATTCTGTAACAGAGAAACTGTGTTGGAGGCAAACAAGCAGCCAAGTTGTGAGCATTAAAATCCCTGTTAGTAGTGCAGATCCCAGGGACTTGATGATTCAAAGAGCATACAATTTTAAACAACTTTCCAATTTATTTCTATTATAAAATTTGCTTCATTGTATCCTTTGTTGATGTAGCAGCATTGCAATACTGGGAGCTAGCAGAACACTTCTTTTAAGCCAGTTACAAGTGGCATAAATGTGCAGCCCCCAATCAGCAGATAAATTCCAGTAGTGCATTGCTGTGTTCCTAAGCCTACCTAGGTATGCTTTTCAACAAAGGATACCAAGATAACAAAGCAAATTAGAATATAGACTAAAGTTGTTTTAAAATGTTATGTCCTAATCATGATTTTTTTTTATATATAATTTTAAAGGGACATAAATGTGTTTTAAAACATGCTCCAATGTGTCAGTAATCTGTAAGCAATAGTACATTAATGCTCTGTTTTTTAACCCCTGTTAAAGGTGTTAAACACATAGTTGAGGTCTGCACCAGAGCAGCAATGCACTACTGGGAACTAGCTGAGTTATATCTGAGCCAATGGCAAGATAATTGTGTATAGCTACCAATCAGCAGCTGGCTCCTAGTAATGTATTTTTTCACAACAGCCTACCATACATCTGCATTTTATTATCAGGCTAAGCTTTGCTTTGAATACGTTGTTCTGCTTGTTTAGTGTTTAATAAAAACATTGCTAATTAAACTCCTCTTTGGACCACATACTATTTTTGTTTTATAATTATGAATGGAACATTCAATATGCTAACAGTATCTATTTCATATCATCTTTTATATTTACCACCTTGATTTCGGCCTCCTGTTCTATTTTTAGGAAATGGGCAAGCAGCAGGAGAACCTTGCAGGAGATATTGACACAGAGTACAACTTCCCTGGGTCCGCCTCGGATATCGCTGGCATGGAGTATTCACCCTCCTCCAACCAGAATCCTGATATCCATCACATTCACCGAAAGGATGAAACTACACAAAGTATGGCCCAATCAGACTATTCTATCCGTCCTCACCCTTCAGTTGGGAAACAAAATGGAACTTTATTTGAGGACTACAGGGACGTTTCAGGTCCGTTTGCAGCACAAAGGCAGCAAAGGGGCTTCCACCAGGACCATTCCCCTGTGAGTGGGCTAACGGCAGAAGATATAGAGAAAGCCAGAGAGGCTAAAACCAACCCAGAGCACAAGCCTCACAAACAGATGGTATGTAGTAAACAAGCTTACACTTCTGTTTTCAGGCACAGAATGTAGTTTTTCAATTTGTAAAAGTTTAGCAGATTTGTGCTAAACCCCCCTCCCCCCAAAAAAACCCAATTCTTTAATTCCCTAAATTCAAGCATTTACATTTATAACTTGGGGAAAGACTGTTGTCATTAAAGGGACATGAAACCCAAAAATATTATTTCATGATTTAACCCCTTAGTGACCAGAGCACTTTTCCATTTTCTGTCCGTTTGGGACCAAGGCTATTTTTACATTTCTGCAGTGTTTGTGTTTAGCTGAAATTTTCCTCTTACTCATTTACTGTACCCACACATGTTATATACCGTTTTTCTCGCCATTAAATGGACTTTCTAAAAATACCATTATTTTCATCATATCTTATCATTTACTATAAAAAAAATTATAAAATATGAGGAAAAATGGAAAAAAACACACTTTTTCTAACTTTTAACCCCAAAATCTGTTACATATCTACAACCACCAAAAAACACCCATGCTAAATAGTTTCTAAATTTTGTCCTGAGTTTAGAAATACCCAATGTTTACATCTTCTTTGCTTTTTTTGTAACTTATAGGGCCATAAATACAAGTAGCACTTTGCTATTTTCAAAACATATTTTTTTCAAAATTAGCGCTAGTTACATTGGGACACTGATATCTTTCAGGAATCCCTGAATATCCATTGACATATATATATTTTTTTTCTCCAACATAGGTGTGTCCGGTCCACGGCGTCATCCTTACTTGTGGGATATTCTCTTCCCCAACAGGAAATGGCAAAGAGCCCAGCAAAGCTGGTCACATGATCCCTCCTAGGCTCCGCCTACCCCAGTCATTCTCTTTGCCGTTGTACAGGCAACATCTCCACGGAGATGGCTTATTAAGACTGTAGACATTTTCTGGGCTAAATCGATCATATTTACACATATTTAGCCTTGAGGAATCATTTAATCTGGGTATTTTTTGTAAAATAATATCGGCAGGCACTGTTTTAGACACTTTATTCTATTGGGGTTTTCCCTAATCATAGTCAGAGCCTCATTTTCGCGCCGGTATGGCGCACTTGTTTTTGAGAACAGCATGACATGCAGCTGCATGTGTGTGGAGCTCTGATACATAGAAAAGAGTTCTCTATCTCCGTCGACAAGAGTTCCCTTCTTGGGAACAATAATAGACTCCTTAGAAATGAGGATTTTTCTGACAGAGACCAGAAAAACAAAACTTCTAAACTCTTGTCGGATACTTCCTTCCGTTCCTCTTCCTTCCATAGCACAGTGCATGGAAGTGATAGGTTTGATGGTAGCGGCAATGGACATAGTTCCTTTTGCGCGCATTCATCTAAGACCATTTCAATTGTGTATGCTCAGTCAGTGGAATGGGGACTATACAGACTTGTCTCCGAAGATACAAGTAAATCAGAGGACCAGAGACTCACTCCGTTGGTGGCTGTCCCTGGACAACCTGTCGCAAGGGGTGACCTCCCGCAGACCAGAGTGGGTCATTGTCACGACCGACGCCAGTCTGATGGGCTGGGGCGCGGTCTGGGGATCCCTGAAAGCTCAGGGTCTTTGGTCTCGGGAAGAATCTCTTCTACCGATAAATATTCTGGAACTGAGAGCGATATTCAATGCTCTCAAGGCTTGGCCTCAGCTAGCGAGGGCCAAGTTCATACGGTTTCAATCAGACAACATGACGACTGTTGCGTACATCAACCATCAGGGGGGGAACAAGGAGTTCCCTGGCGATGGAAGAAGTGACCAAAATCATTCAATGGGCGGAGACTCGCTCCTGCCACCTGTCTGCAATCCACATCCCAGGAGTGGAAACTTGGGAAGCGGATTTTCTGATTCGTCAGACATTGCATCCGGGGGTGTGGGAACTCCATCCGGAAATCTTTGCCCAAATCACTCAACTGTGGGGCATTCCAGACATGGATCTGATGGCCTCTCTTTAGAACTTCAAGGTTCCTTGCTACGGGTCCAGATCCAGGGATCCCAAGGCGACTCTAGTAGATGCACTAGTAGCACCTTGGACCTTCAACCTAGCTTATGTATTCCCGCCGTTTCCTCTCATCCCCAGGCTGGTAGCCAGGATCAATCAGGAGAGGGCGTAGGTGATCTTGATAGCTCCTGCGTAACCACGCAGGACTTGGTAGGCAGATCTGGTGAATATGTCATCGGCTTCACCATGGAAGCTACCTTTGAGACGAGACCTTCTTGTTCAAGGTCCGTTCGAACATCCGAATCTGGTCCTACTCCAGCTGACTGCTTGGAGATTGAACGCTTGATCTTATCAAAGCGAGGGTTCTCAGATTCTGTTATTGATACTCTTGTTCAGGCCAGAAAGCCTGTAACTAGAAAAATTTACCCCAAAATATGGAAAAAATATATCTGTTGGTGTGAATCTAAAGGATTCCCTTGGGACAAGGTAAAGATTCCTAGGATTCTATCCTTTCTTCAAGAAGGATTGGAGAAAGGATTATCTGCAAGTTCCTTGAAGGGACAGATTTCTGCCTTGTCTGTGTTACTTCACAAAGAGCTGGCAGCTGTGCCAGATGTTCAAGCCTTTGTTCAGGCTCTGGTTAGAATCAAGCCTGTTTACAAACCTTTGACTCCTCCTTGGAGTCTCAACTTAGTTCTTTCAGTTCTTCAGGGGGTTCCGTTTGAACCCTTACATTCCGTTGATATTAAGTTATTATCTTGGAAAGTTTTGTTTTTGGCTGCAATTTCTTCCGCTAGAAGAGTTTCAGAATTATCTGCTCTGCAGTGTTCTCCTCCTTATCTGGTGTTCCATGCAGATAAGGTGGTTTTACGTACTAAACCTGGTTTTCTTCCAAAAGTTGTTTCTAACAAAAACATTAACCAGGAGATAGTCGTGCCTTCTTTGTGTCCGAAACCAGTTTCGAAGAAGGAACGTTTGTTGCACAATTTGGATGTTGTTCGCGCTCTAAAATTCTATTTAGATGCTACAAAGGATTTTAGACAAACATCTTCCTTGTTTGTTGTTTATTTTGGTAACAGGAGAGGTCAAAAAGCAACTTCTACCTCTCTCTCTTTTTGGATTAAAAGCATCATCAGATTGGCTTACGAGACTGCCGGACGGCAGCCTCCTGAAAGAATCACAGCTCATTCCACTAGGGCTGTGGCTCCCACATGGGCCTTCAAGAACGAGGCTTCTGTTGATCAGATATGTAGGGCAGCGACTTGGTCTTCACTGCACACTTTTACCAAATTTTACAAGTTTGATACTTTTGCTTCTTCTGAGGCTATTTTTTGGGAGAAAGGTTTTGCAAGCCGTGGTGCCTTCCATTTAGGTGACCTGATTTGCTCCCTCCCTTCATCCGTGTCCTAAAGCTTTGGTATTGGTTCCCACAAGTAAGGATGACGCCGTGGACCGGACACACCTATGTTGGAGAAAACAGAATTTATGTTTACCTGATAAATTACTTTCTCCAACGGTGTGCCCGGCCCACGGCCCGCCCTGGTTTTTTAATCAGGTCTGATGATTTATTTTCTTTAACTACAGTCACCACGGTATCATATGGTTTCTCCTATGCAAATATTCCTCCTTAACGTCGGTCGAATGACTGGGGTAGGCGGAGCCTAGGAGGGATCATGTGACCAGCTTTGCTGGGCTCTTTGCCATTTCCTGTTGGGGAAGAGAATATCCCACAAGTAAGGATGACGCCGTGGACCGGACACACCGTTGGAGAAAGTAATTTATCAGGTAAACATAAATTCTGTTTTTAGAAGACATCCCAAAGTATTGATCTAGGCCCATTTTGGTATATTTCATGCCACCATTTCACCGCCAAATGCGATCAAATACAAAAAATTGTTCACTTTTTCACAAATTTTTTCACAAACTTTCAGTTTCTCACTGAAATTATTTACAAACTGCTTGTGCAATTATGGCATAAATGGTTGTAAATTCTTCTCTGGGATCCCCTTTGTTCAGAAATAGCAGACATATATGGCTTTGGCATTGCTTTTTGGTAATTAGAAGGCCGCTAAATGCCACTGCGCACCACACGTGTATTATGCCCAGCAGTGAAGGGGTTAATTAGGGAGCATGTAAGGAGCTTTTTGGGGTATTTTTAGCTTTAGTGTAGTGTAGTAGACAACCCCAAGTATTGATCTAGGCCCATTTTGGTATATTTCATGCCACCATTTCACCGCCAAATGCGATCAAATTAAAAAAACATTACATTTTTCACAATTTTAGGTTTGTCACTGAAATCATTTACAAACCGCTTGTGCAATTATGGCACAAATGGTTGTAAATGCTTCTCTGGGATCCCCTTTGTTCAGAAATAGCAGACATATATGACTTTGGCGTTGCTTTTTGGTAATTAGAATGCTGCTAAATGGCGCTGTGCATCACACGTGTATTATGGCTAGCAGTGAAGGGGTTAATTAGGTAGCTTGTAGGGAGCTTGCAGGGTTAATTTTAGCTTTAGTGTAGAGATCAGCCTCCCACCTGAAACATCAGACCCCCTGATCCCTCCCAAACATCTCTCTTCCCTCCCCTACCCCACAAATGTCCCCGCCATCTTAAGTACTGGCAGAAACTCTGCCAGTACTAAAATAAAAGGAAAATCTGTGCATTTTTGTGCATTTTGTTTTAGCATATTTACATATGCTTCTGTGTAGGATCCCCCTTAGCCCCCAACCTCACTGATCCCCCACCCAACAGCTCTCTAACCCTCCCCCTCTGACTTAATGTGCGCCATCTTGGGTACTGGCAGCTGTCTGCCAGTACCCATTTTAGTGAAAATATGTGTTTTTATTAAAAAAAATTCCTTTTTCTGTAGTGTAGCTTTCCCCCCCCCAATACCAACCCCCCACCCCTTCCAGATCGCTTAAATGCTTTTTTTTTAAAATGTTTATTTCATTTTTTAATACACTTTACTCTTTACTTTTTTTCTGTAGTGTAGCGGTTCCCACCCGCTCCCGCCCCGTGCACGCGCCCGCCCGCCACCCACCGTGCGCGCCCCCGAAGGCTCCGCCCCCGATCCCGCCCCCCTCCACCTTCCAGATCACACCGATGGCCGCCCACCCGCCTCCCAAGTCGGCTCCCACCCACCAACGATACCGGCCATCGATGTCCGGTGCAGAGAGGGCCACAGAGTGGCTCTCTCTGCATCGGATGGCCAGAAAGTGTTATTGCAGGATGCCTCGATGTCGAGGCATCACTGCAATAACCGGAAAGCAGCTGGAAGCGAGCAGGATCGCTTCCAGCTGCTTTCCAGACTGAGGACGTGCAGGGTACGTCCTCAGGCGTTAACTGCCTTTTTTTAGAGGACGTACCCTGCACGTCCTCGGTCATTAAGGGGTTAAATGTAATGTGTTTGAATGGCTTAACACCTTATTTGCTGCAATTGGTTCCTAATACACAAACTCCACCCACCACTTGATTTTTTTTGGAGGAGCCAATCCAGACTTGTTACTGGATTAGACAATGCTGTCCACTGTCCTTTTTGTTATGAAAAACTGCTTTGTTTTGTAGTTCTGTATTAACACTCACAATTTTCAAAGTTAAATTACAGGAAAATGAATAATGAAAGTATATTGCAAAGTTCTTACTACACATCTGTGACGATTAAGCCTTCCACAACAGTCACAAATGGGGGAGGGATGTGGGCATGAAGGGGTTAATAGTACACAGTTCTGGTTCCCTTGACCTTTAACTCTACAAAGAACCTTAAAGGGACACCAAATTAACCCCCAAATCCTGTCCACACCACCCCAGTATAACAGAAGTCACTGCCACCACCAAAACTTTGAATAAAGGGTTGGTTTGGAAATCCCAATAACTCACACAATTAGGTAACATGCCTTTTTTAACCTTGTCTCAACAGTGTGAATTCAGCTATTAGAGCCCAAAGACAGGATTAGATTTTCTATGTGTTTAATAACAAAAATATCAATACATGTTATACTGTGCCAAATTATAAAAACATTCAAAAAAACATAAATGTGCAAAGATATAGTTCTTTAAAAATAAATTGGGACATAATACAAACAAACACAATACCATACACTTATTACCAAAGTTCCAGTGGTCTGTATATGGGAGAATTTTGCTTCAGGTGTTACTCCTTCTGGTCCCAGACAAAGTTTTCCTTAAATGTTTCCTGTTACATGCAATTAAACTCTGCTTTCTTTGTCTTGTCAAGAACCCCACCCTTGTTATAATTTACGACTAGTCTACGATTCCTATCCAGTCTTAAAGGGGCAGTTCACCCAAACATTTTCTCCCAATTAAATTGTTCCCAATGTGTATGTGGAGTGTATAAAATTGTTTACAAGTAGCTCCTTTACCCCTATTTTGGCCTTTGAAATAGCTGATTTAGCTTGTGGTATCCCAGCCTATACTGAAAGTTACTATACTGGAGTATATTCTATTGAATAGCCTAAGTAAACACAGCCAGTAGAAGAAATTAAACTCAGTGGGGTGCAGGATAGTTAAGTAATGATTTTCCATTGTTCTCTCTATGTATTGAGCTTTAGTTTTCCAGACAAATATAAGATAAATAAGCAAGTGTGTGTACACAAAGTGATAACATAATGAGATCTGACATTACCTGAAGCTCAACCTATTGTAATAGACTGTGGTTTAAAAGCACAAAACCAGCTACTTCATATACCCAAATAAACCTAAAATTGCAAATTGTCATACATTTTTATACTCTGCAGCTGGTATAACAAGTCTTTGAAAATACATTCATATAAAAACTATTTTACAGTCTAGTGTCAGTTTTTTTTAACTCCCAGTATCAAGAAGTACCACCCAGCGAAGGGGCGTCTTAGATCACAGCATTCCTGAACACACAGATCTTGCACAAAGAACAAGCAGTTCACATTAAACCTGGCAATGCTGAGACCACAACACCACCTCTGCTGGGTAGCCAATTCAGGCATCAGCTACTCATGAGTGTATCATGCATGACCACATTGTTAAACCTTTTATATTACAATCTAATAGTGTTTTATCTCCCTTTTTAACCATGCAGCATATCTGTCCCTAGTTGGCCTTAGCCAATGTGATCAGATAAGGAACTGTAAAACAAATACAGGTTTTGTTAACAAAATGACAGTAGCAGATCGCTTTTACTGAAGTATTAAGTCTGGAGTGGCTTCTCCAAATGTGGCCAATAGTTGAGTGGAGTTTGGTCAGAAACAATTGCAGAAAACAAGGTGATGTGGTCCTAGACCTCACAATGCCTTTTTTATTTATATGATATCTCTATAAAGACTTGTTATGACAGGTAGTAAACTTATCTTTAAAGGGACAGTCTAGTCCAAAATAAACTTTCATGATTCAGATAGAGAATGTCATTTTAAACAATTTTCCAATTTACTTTTATCATCCATTTTGCTCTATTCTCTTGGTATTCTTAGTTGAAAGCTAAACCTAGGAGGTTCATATGCAAATTTCGAAACCCTTGAAGACTGCCTATTCTCTCAGGGCATTTTTACGGTTTTTTACCACTAGAGGGTGTTAGTTCATGTGTTTCATATAGATAACACTGTGCTCACGCATGTGGAATTCCAGTGAGCCAGCTCTGATTGGCTAAAATGGATGTCTGTCAAAAGAACTGAAATAAGGGGGCAGTTTACAGAGGCTTAGATACAAGGTAATCACAGAGGTAAAAAGTACATTAATATAACTGTGTTGGTTATGCAAAACTAGGGAATGGGTAATAAAGGGATTATCTATCTTTTTAAACAATAACAATTCTAGTGTAGACTGTCCCTTTAATATCATCTAGCTGTTAACCTAATGCTGCACCCAGTCAGGGCTGGTACTTTTAAACTTGGGCTCAGTATAGGTCATAATGTAGCCATAAAAGCCTAGTTACATGGAACATCATTCTTTTGAGGGAAGCTATTTGGACAAAACTTTAAAGGGAAATAAAACTTTTTCTAATTTGGATTGAACAAACAATTTTTTTATAACCACTTTCCAATTACTGCTTTTATCCAAGTTGCTTCATTAGTATCCTTTTGTTAAAGGAACAACATTGCTCTACTGGGAGCTGGGTTAACACATTGGGTAAGCCAATAACAAGAAGTCTTTATGTGCAGCCAGTAATCGTCAGCTAGTTCCAAGTAGTGCAATTGCGCTTCCTACCTATGCTTTATCAACAAAGGATACCAACATATATGAAAGCAAATGAGAGAATAGAAGTAAATTGCAATGATATTTTTTTCTTGACTTTACCTTTTTAAATGAGTGACAGATGAGATAATGATGCAAGCGTGTACAAATTATTTGAATTTGCTCTGTATTTCATAAAAAACAATATGAAACACTTTGAGATTATAATATAAAACCCTCTTGCAGTATACACTATTATCTGATTGTTTTTCCTCTAAAATATCTGTAGTGTTTTGAAATTGTTTGACTCCCTTTCTGTAAATTTCCTAAACCAGCTACGTACTGCACATTGATTGCTGTGAGCATAGAACACAATACAAATACCTGTTTAATGGGACATTGTAACTACAATTGAAGTGCACATAATAGCATTTTTGCAGTACATATGCAATAGTATTTACTAGGAGCATTTTTTGGTATCGCTGAAGTGTTTACGACAGAAAATTTTGCCAGGCGGGTGGATTTATGAAGTAGCCGTGACGTGGGCAGTGCAATGTTTTTCTAATATATAATTTTCTGTTTTCCAGAGCGCATATTGCATAATTTAATATAAATGTATTTGATGATGTTTTGTGCAATAAAAATTTAAAATTTTTCAATATTAGCTAATGTTACCTTTTTTATATTGGCTAACATTGCCGGGTGGTGCACCTGCTAGAAACAACGCAGTGTTCTCCCCAGGACCTTTCTCATTTGGCTTTACTTAAAGGTACATGAAACCCATAAATTTGCTTTCATGATTTAGATAGAGAATACAATTTTCTTTCCTATGATATTGAGAGTCCACAACATCATTCCAATTACTAGTGGGATATTCAACTCCTGGCCAGCAGGAGGATGCAAAGTGCACCAGCTGTTAAGTGTAACTTCCCTGTCAATGGTGGTTGTGCATAGAAGGTGTCTGAAGATATTTCTTCCTTTTATGGGTACTTTTCCCTGTAAGCAAGGATTGGGGTCTAGCTGTGTCCATATCAATCTTTTAGTAAAAATAGTGATGGCTATTAGCAGTTAGAAAGCGGCAAAGTAGTCTTTGCTTTATTTCTAACATTATTGATTTGCTACCCCTTCATAGAAAGCCAGGGTTGGTTACTCTGTTCTTTCTTTTCTACAGGTCCCTGGTAGACATGGGGGAAGCTGCCACACCTTTAGAAATCATTCCCTGCCTGACAAAGTAGGATCCACAGGTGCTTTCCCTTCTAGGTTAGAGGGTACCGCATTTTTAGGGTTAATTCCTCTGTGGAACAGCACAAGCATTGGGATTCAGTGTCAGTTAATGTGTAACTGACATTATTTTTTTGGGCACTGCATATGGGAAGCAACATTAAGTGGAGTTATGAGGCTGACCGTTTGGGGACAGGGAACTTCCCAAAGGGGCAAAAGCCTTAACTCATGGAAATAGACTTTGTTTATCCGGACTCAGTCTCTCAATATAGTAGGGCATTGATACTTTATCAATCCGGAATTCAGATCAGTAGCCCTCTAACAGGAGTGCTTAGAGAGCGTTTTATTTTGTCTTTCTTTTCGTGCCGTTCTTTACTTAGTTTGCGGCGCAGTTATTTTCTTGCAGTCACATGACTGCTCCTCACTTCCGGTTTCATCTTCTCTGCTCAGATCGGAGTTTTGCTGCGGCTTGGTTGTTAATTTGCAGCTCCGGTGGGAGGATCAAGGATTCTTATCTCCGGTGCTGTATTGACAATCTCTGAGGAGACCTCTAGGCACAGCTGAGGATTCAAGACAGGAATAAAAGTGTTATTATTTGTGGTGCTTGATATTTTTGCTAGTTGAGTCAAGTTTCCCTTTACTATGATTTGAGTCATAAATAATACTGTATTACTAATGGAGTCTTAGTCTTTATTGATGGACACTAATGTAGACTCTGGTTTATTAGAAAAATGTTTACTTGCTTGGAGGAAAGTTTCTTCTTCTTGTTTGTTTTATTAAACCTTTTGTTTAAGGAAGATTATCCTATCAGAGCCCCCTGTCTCTCAGGATAGTGTCATCCTAGCAAGTCCTCAGTTGTCCCCTCAGACGTCCCAAGCTGTACAAGTATCCAATGCAGTGCCCTGCAGTTTCTCTCAACCTCCTCCTGCAGGGTTTATTTACCGGGGGATTTTGCTGCTCAATTAACTTTACTGTTTCTGCAGCTTTGTCAGTTTTTCCCTATGTCTGGTAAGAGGAAAGACTGTTTGTTTATTTTTATTTTTTTCTCTTTGAGCAAGGGTTCTAACTCCGATAAATCAGTGTTGGTCAGTCTCTGTTATAAGATGATGATGCCGCCACTGCCGCCTCAGGGGTTTCTGAGGGTGAGATCTCAGATTATGCCTATATGGTGGACAAATTTACAGACTCAGAGGAGGTAAATTTTAGGTTTTAACTAAGAACACCTCAGGTTACTACTGAAGGAAGTCCCGCTACTTTTGCAGACTCAGATTCTCCTGTTGTTGAGAATCCAAAGAAGTCTAGTTAAGTCATTGGAGTACATGAGGTATCTTCCTATGTAGAAGTTCTTCCTGTTCCAGACAGATGTTTCCTGTTGCTGACTCCATTCGTAACTCCTGGCGCACTGTGTCCAAAGTAGAAGGAGCTATCTCTACTCTAGCTAAAAGAACTACCATTCCTAAAGAGCAGGGGCTGCCGACCTTGGGGACCACTAAACTAACAATTTTGAATCCCGTGGACCACTAATATTTTATATATATATATATATATATATATATATATATATATATATATATAGAGATTATATATTTTTTTCTTTTTTAGATTCTTTAATTCCACTATTTCAAGCCAAGACTATACCAACCTCTGTTGGCTTTAAAATGGAAGCATCTTCCTCTGAGCAGCGTGCCGGGCAGGAGGAGTTAAAAATACAATCTAGCTATGCAAGTTGGGCAGTAATATGCAACGTGCGTAGGGAGATTGTAATATAACTTCTCTGTCAATTTTCACTGATGTCCAGAAAGGCACTATAGGGAGCTGCTTCCTGACGGGGGTGACGCCATCAGAGGAGATTAATTCCTGCTTGATGGTGTCACGGACCATCAGCATCTTCTCGTGGGCTACTGACCACTGGTTGGCGATTGGATCCTTAAAGGAACAACTGTCCTCTATGGAAGCTAGAGGCTTACTTAAGAGGATGGACATCCATCAAGGATTACAGTGGCAACCTGCAGCAAGTAGTGCTACAGTTGCAGCATATTATGGTGCAATGCCTTGTCTGATCTGATATCAGAAGAAACTACAATAGACGATAGCTCTTAAACTGTGATGCTAACATGCTGGTAATTGTACTGGGAGCTGTCTTAACCTTGTAAGGGTAAGACTTTATTTGGACCTGAAAAAAAATATTTCGAGGTGTGTCAGTCAATATTCATTTGTCCCTTCAGACAACCACTGTGCAACATATTCAATTACAATCAAGAATGCACTATAGCAACACATTGATTTTGTGTAAGTGTTTTTAATTTAAAGTTTTCTTCCCTATTTTAAACCCAACCCTATTAAAAGTTATATTTTAATTATTATTCTCATCTGTCCATGTCCCATATGAGATTGGCGACAGTGTCAAAACTACATATCATAATTTAAGATCCGATGTAAGATCTTATTGTTTCACCAACTCCCTGAGTGCTATATGTGTATACTTTCATTAGGAGATATCTATCTCCTAAACCAGTTTTCTCTTTATTTGGACCTGGTTTGATAGAAATTATTTTTGAAATTACTTGAGGAAAGGGATCTTTCTTTCATGTAAGTGGCAAGAGTCCATAAGCTAGTGACGTATGGGATATACATTCCTACCTGGAGGGAGCAAAGTTTCCCAAACTTCAAAATGCCTATAATACACCTCACTCATACGTCAGTTTTACAAACTTTGCCTTCGTTGCAGGATAGTGAATCAAGTCGTGCTTGATTTCTTCTGTGAAAGGCGCTTCTAACTAATTTGAAGCCAAGTTCCTCTCAAAGTATAGTGTTTGTCTGAGGGATGTGAAGGGAGTATTTTACTTAATGATGCCATGTTTTCACCTATAGGTAAACTATTCTAAGGCTCTCTGTAAATTCGGTTGTGGGAATTCATCTGAACCTCCCTTTACAGGTCGACATTATACTCCTCTACCATTACCTCTGCTGATATATTTCAGTACTGGTTTGGCTGTCGTATGTATGTTATTTTTTTTTTTTTTTTTTTTAGATGCACTCGGCTATGTATGGCACTTTATATTTTAATGTTTTAAATATATATTGCATATAGTTGCCATGAGTCAGGTCTATGTTTATTTCCCTTTGCAGTCTAACAGTTTCAGCATGGAAAATTATGTTTGGGAGAAATTTAAGTAAAATAAAATTTCTTAACTGGGGTTCCAGCTAGTTGTAACTTCAGTCTTGTTGTTTCAAATTTTCGCAGGCAAATTAGGCTTGCAAAGGCGCGAAATGCTTCTATTTATTGCGTCATTCTTGGCGCCAATTTTTTTTGCCGCAAAGTCGTGCCTTTTATGATGCGACTTGTGTCACTTCCGGTTAACCTTGGCGCTAAAAATGTTGTTTTAAGTCTCTCCCTCTTTTTTGCTCTCTGCTTTCATTTGTTACAGAGGTCTATATTTGCTTTTGTTTTACATATAAGCATTTTTTCCCCATTCCTGAATCTATTTTGTGGAAATTGGATATTTTGTTTAAATGTTTTTTCTTTTTGTTACATTTTTCAAGATGTCTCAAACTGATCCTGCCTCTGATGTTACTGTAGGAACCAAGTTGCCTGAAAACAAATCTACCAAAGCTAAGTGTGTATGTTGTAAATTGGCTGATCTTACTTCTTCTTCAGCTCAAGTATGTGGCACTTGCTATGAGAAATTTAATTTCTCAGCGGATTTAGCTATTTTTTTTTTATCCCTCCCTCTCTAGTGACTCATGCGTTTTTGCTCCTTTTGAACACCCCACTTCTTGGCTATATTTTAAAATATGGCATGTGGGAGGTGTATTTATAGGCATTTTGAGGTTTGGGAAACTTTGCCCCCTCCTGGTAGGAATGTATATCCCATACGTCACTAGCTCATGGACTCTTGCCACTATGAAAGAAAAATGAATTTATCAGGCAAGTTCTTACATAAATTATGTTTTCCTTAGCCAGGACAGGCAGAATAGACCTAGGGGTCGCCAGAATTCTAATTTTCGCTCCTTTCATAACTTTAAGGAACCAAAGTCAGCCTTGGATTAAGGGAAAGCAAATCAAAAAGGCCTCCCTCTGTTTCTAAATCGGCATAAAGGGTGCCCCCCCCATCCAATTTTGGATCAAGTGGGGCGGCAGGTTTTTCACTTTTCCTCTTTTTTTTTTTTTTTTTTTTTTTTTCTTTTTTTTTTTTTTTTTTGTCCCCGGCATTCCTGGATTCACAAGTCCCAGTTCTGGGGATTTAGTATCCCAAGGTTATCCTCCCTGGGAGTAATTGTTTTGGTTTCTCCAGGGGAACAGGGTCAAGGATTCTATTCAAATCTTGGAGGTTCCCAAAAAAGAGGGAACTTTCTGTCCCATCCTAGATCTAAAGTGCCTCCTCAAATTCCTCAGGGGTCCGTCTTTCAAGATGGAAACTAGTCGTTCCATTCTTCTGTTGGTTCAGGAAGGTCAGTTGTTGACGACCATAGACCTGAAGCACCATATCCTTCATGCTCCCATTTTCAGGGATCATCACCAGTTTCTCAGGTTTGCCTTGCTGGACAAGCATTTCCAGTTTATTGCCCTTCCGTTTTGGGCTGGTCACGGCTCCCAGAATTGGTTCTGGGAGTTCTATAGGCAGTGGTCAGATCCCAGGGAATTGCAGTGGTGTCTTATCTAGACGGACATCTTTGTTCAGGCATCATCTTTTCATCTAGGAAAATCTTGTACAGAGATGTTGTCTTCAACGTTCCCATGGGTGGAAAGTGAATCTGGAAAAGATTAATCTTGATTTAGCTACAAGAGTTTGTATCCTAGGGACAATTGGATTCCCTGTCTATGAAGATTTTCTTGACGGACGTCGGAAAATCTGAGCTTTTTGCCTTTCTCTCCAGTCTGCTATTCGTCTATCAGTGGCTTATGAATGAAGGTGATTGGTCTGATGGTTGCTTCCATGGACATCATTCCTTTTGCTCGTTTCCATCTGTGATTTCTGCAGCTTTGCATGCACAGTCTATGGAACGGAGACCATTCAGATTTTTTGCAGAGGCTAAATCTGGATCCCCTAACAAACTCTCTCCCGTGGTGGATTTCACAGGAACGTCTGTCTCGGGGCACTTGCTTCCTGAGACCTTCCTGGGCAATTGTTACTACAAACGCCAGCATGTTAAGCTGGGCAGCAATTTGGGGCTTTCTAAAAGCTCAGGGCTTGTAGACTCGGGAAGAGTCTTCTCTTCCCGTAAACATCTAGGAGTTGAGAGTTATCTTCAATGCCTTGACAGCTTGGCCTTTATGATCTTTCTCCGGTTTATCAGATTTCAGTCGGACAATGACTTTTCATCCCGGGGAGTGGACTCTCCATTAGAAAGTGTTCTCTGTTAACCCTCAGATGGGCGGTTCCAGAGTTGGGTTTGATGGCGTCTCGTCAAAATGCCAAGGTTCCAAAGTATGGTTCAAGGTCAAGAGATCCTCCGGCAGCTCTCATAGATGCTCTGTGGTTACTTGGATTTCTCCTGTTAAGTGTAGTCAGTCCACGGGTCATCCATTACTTATGGAATATATCTCTTCCTAACAGGAAACTGCAAGAGAATTACCCAGCAGAGCTGCTATATAGCTCCTCCCCTCACATATCATACTCAGTCATTCTCTTGCAGCCTAACTAAAAAGGAAGCTGTGAGAGATCTGTGGTGTTTTTTAACTTGGTTTATTTCTACAATCAAAAGTTTGTTATTTTTAAATGGCACTGGAGTGTGCTGTTTATTCTCAGGCAGCATTAGAAGAAGAATCTGCCTGGGTTTTTTTCTATGGTCTTAGCAGACGTAACTAAGATCCACTGGCTGTTTCTCATCTGAAGAGTGAGGTAACTTCAGAGAAGGGGAATAGCATGCAGGGCTCCCCTGCAACAAATGAGGTATGTGCAGTAATTTATTTTCTGAGGAATGGAATTGACTGAGAAAATACTGCTGATACCATTGTAAAGTAAGTTCAGCCTTAAATGCAGTTATAGCGACTGGTATCAGGCTGATGTGTGTGTGTGTGTGTGTGTGTGTGTACACTGAATGTATTTTTCTAAGGAATGGAATTGACTCTGAAAATACTGTTAATACTGAAATAATGTATGAGCCTTAACTGCAGTAAAAACTACTGGTAGCAGGCTTAATAATAATTCATAACTTTCAAATGTATGTTTAAAACGTTTACTGGTTAATTGTTTTTGTGAGGTACTTGGTGATAAAACTTATTAGGGCATGATTTTTACCACATGGCCATTTTTGTTTTCTGCATAGAAACAGTTTCTGAGCTTCCCCACTGTTGTAATATGAGTGGGAGGGGCCTATTTTAGCGCTTTTTTGCGCAGTAAAAATTCAGTCACAATCTGTCTACTTCATCCTCCATGATCCAGATCGTCTCTAGAGAGCTCAGGGGTCTTCAAAATCCATTTTGAGGGAGGTAATCAGGCACAGCAGTCCTGTGACAGTGTATTTGACTGTGAGAAAAACGTTAATTATATAATTGTTATCCGTTTTTGGGTACTAAGGGGTTAATCATCCATTTGCTGGTGGGTGCAATCCTTTGCTAACTTAATACATTTACTGTGAAAATTTAGTTGCTATAACTATTTTGGTCATTGTTATTTCAACTGTCAGTTTTTCTGTGCTTCTTAAAGGCACAGTAACGTTTTTTATATTGCTTATAAATTAATTTTGAAAAGTATTTCCAAGTTTGCTAGTCTCATTGCTAGTTTGTTTAAACATGTCTGACTCAGATGAATCTCTTTGTTCACTATGTTTAAAGGCCAATGTGGAGCCCAATAGAAATTTGTGTACTAATTCGCTCAGCTCCATTGGATGAAATAATCAACAAGCTTAAGACACTAAAGCTAGCCAACGCATTTGTTTCTGATGCTGTTGTGCATTTAACCAAACTTACGGCTAAGAACTCCGGATTCGCCATCCAAGCGCGCAGAGCGCTATGGCTTAAATCCTGGTCAGCTGACGTGACTTCTAAATCTAAATTGCTTAATATTCCTTTCAAAGGGCAGACCTTATTCGGGCCCGGCTTGAAAGAAATTATTGCTGACATTACGGGAGGTAAGGGCCATGCTCTACCTCAGGACAGGGCCAAATCAAAGGCCAAACAGTCTAATTTTCGTGCCTTTCGTAACTTCAAGGCAGGAGCAGCATCAACTTTCTCCGCTCCAAAACAGGAAGGAGCTGTTGCTCGTTACAGACAGGGCTGGAAAGTTAACCAGTCCTGGAACAGGGGCAAGCAGGCCAAGAAACCTGCTGCTGCCCCCAAAACAGCATGAAGAGAGGGCCCCCTATCCGGAAACGGATCTAGTGGGGGGCAGATTTTCTCTCTTCGCCCAGGCTTGGGCAAGAGATGTCCAGGATCCCTGGGCGTTGGAGATCATATCTCAGGGATATCTCCTGGACTTCAAAACTTCTCCTCCACGGGGGAGATTTCATCTTTCAAGGTTATCAGCAAACCAAATAAAGAAAGAGGCGTTTCTACACTGTGTACAAGACCTCTTACTAATGGGGGTAATCCACCCAGTTCCGCGGACGGAACACGGGCAGGGATTCTATTCAAACCTATTTGTGGTTCCCAAGAAAGAGGGAACCTTCAGGCCAATCTTGGACTTAAAAATCCTAAACAAATTTCTAAGAGTTCCATCATTCAAAATGGAAACTATTCGAACCATCCTTCCCATGATCCAAGAGGGTCAGTACATGACCACAGTGGATCTAAAGGATGCCTACCTTCACATACCGATTCACAAGGACCATTACCGGTATCTGAGATTTGCCTTCCTAGACAGGCATTACCAGTTTGTAGCTCTTCCCTTCGCATTAGCTACGGCTCCAAGAATCTTTACAAAAATTCTAGGATCACTTCTGGCGGTACTAAGACCGCGAGGCATAGCGGTGACTCCGTACCTAGACGACATTTTGATACAAGCGTCAAGTTTTCAAACTGCCAAGTCTCATACAGAGATAGTTCTGGCAT
This sequence comes from Bombina bombina, assembly GCF_027579735.1. Lineage (NCBI taxonomy): Eukaryota > Metazoa > Chordata > Amphibia > Anura > Bombinatoridae > Bombina > Bombina bombina. The sequence goes on from NC_069502.1 coordinate 1,164,017,833, forward strand.
TTCTGAGGTCGCATGGGTGGAAGGTGAACGTGGAAAAGAGTTCTCTATTACCACTTACAAGAGTTCCCTTTCTAGGGACTCTTATAGATTCTGTAGAGATAAAAATTTACCTGACAGAGGCCAGGTTATTATAACTTCTAAATGCTTTCCGTTTCCTTCACTCCATTCCACACCCGTCAGTAGCTCAGTGCATGGAAGTAATCGGCTTAATGGTAGCGGCAATGGGCATAGTACCATTTGCGCGCCTGCATCTCAGACCGCTGCAATTGTGCATGCTAAGTCAGTGGAACAGGGATTACTCAGATTTGTCCCCCCTACTAAATCTGGATCAAGAGACTAGAGATTCTCTTCTATGGTGGCTTTCTCGGCCACATCTGTCCAAGGGGATGACCTTTCGCAGGCCAGATTGGACGATTGTAACAGACGCCAGCCTTCTAGGCTGGGGAGCAGTCTGGAATTCCCTGAAAGCTCATGGATTATGGACTCAGGAGGAGAAACTCCTCCCAATAAATATTCTGGAGTTAAGAGCAATATTCAATGCTCTCCTAGCTTGGCCTCAGTTAGCAACTCTGAGGTTCATCAGATTTCAGTCGGACAACATCACGACTGTGGCTTACATCAACCATCAAGGGGGAACCAGAAGTTCCCTAGCGATGTTGGAAGTCTCAAAGATAATTCGCTGGGCAGAGTCTCACTCTTGCCACCTGTCAGCGATCTACATCCCAGGCGTGGAGAACTGGGAGGCGGATTTTCTAAGTCGCCAGACTTTTCATCCGGAGGTCTTTGCTCAACTGATTCGTCGTTGGGGCAAACCAGATCTGGATCTCATGGCGTCTCGTCAGAACGCCAAGCTTCCTTGTTACGGATCCAGGTCCAGGGACCCGGGAGCGGTGCTGGTAGATGCTCTGACAGCCCCATGGGTCTTCAACATGGCTTATGTGTTTCCACCATTCCCGATGCTTCCTCGTTTGATTGCCAAGATCAAACAGGAGAGAGCTTCGGTGATTCTGACAGCGCCTGCGTGGCCACGCAGGACCTGGTATGCAGACCTAGTGGACATGTCGTCCTGTCCACCGTGGTCTCTGCCTCTGAGACAGGACCTTCTAATTCAGGGTCCTTTCAAACATCCAAATCTAATTTCTCTGAGGCTGACTGCATGGAGATTGAACGCTTGATTCTATCAAAGCGTGGCTTCTCGGAGTCGGTTATTGATACCTTAATACAGGCTAGGAAGCCTGTTACCAGAAAAATTTACCATAAGATATGGCGTAAATATTTACATTGGTGCGAATCCAAGAGTTACTCATGGAGTAAGGTTAGGATTCCTAGGATATTGTCCTTTCTACAAGAGGGTTTAGAAAAGGGCTTATCTACTAGTTCGTTAAAGGGACAGATTTCTGCTCTGTCTATTCTTCTACTCAAACGTCTGGCTGAAGTTCCAGACGTTCAGGCTTTCTGTCAGGCTTTAACTAGGATTAAGCCTGTGTTTAAGTCTGTTGCTCCGCCGTGGAGCTTAAACTTAGTTCTTAATGTTCTTCAAGGCGTTCCATTTGAACCCCTTCATTCCATTGATATCAAGCTGTTATCTTGGAAAGTTCTGTTTTTGATGGCTATTTCCTCGGCTCGAAGAGTCTCTGAGTTATCTGCCTTACATTGTGATTCTCCTTATCTGATTTTTCATTCAGACAAGGTAGTCCTGCGTACTAAACCTGGGTTCTTACCTAAGGTAGTTACTAACAGGAATATCAATCAAGAGATTGTTGTTCCATCTCTGTGTCCTAACCCTTCTTCAAAGAAGGAACGACTTTTGCATAATCTGGACGTAGTCCGTGCCCTGAAATTCTATTTGCAGGCAACTAAGGATTTTCGTCAAACTTCTTCCCTGTTTGTCGTTTACTCTGGACAGAGGAGAGGTCAAAAGGCTTCGGTTACCTCTCTCTCTTTTTGGCTTCGTAGCATAATACGCTTAGCCTATGAGACTGCTGGACAGCAGCCTCCTGAAAGGATTACAGCTCATTCTACTAGAGCTGTGGCTTCCACCTGGGCCTTTAAAAATGAGGCCTCTGTTGAACAGATTTGCAAGGCTGCGACTTGGTCTTCGCTTCACACTTTTTCAAAATTTTACAAATTTGACACTTTTGCTTCGTCTGAGGCTATTTTTGCGAGAAAGGTACTTCAGGCAGTGGTTCCTTCTGTTTAATGTTCCTGCCTTGTCCCTCCCTTCATCCGTGTACTTTAGCTTTGGTATTGGTATTCCATAAGTAATGGATGACCCGTGGACTGACTACACTTAACAGGAGAAAACATAATTTATGCTTACCTGATAAATTCCTTTCTCCTGTAGTGTAGTCAGTCCACGGCCCTCCCTGTTTTTACGGCAGGTCTAAATTTTAATTAAACTCCAGTCACCACTGTACCCTATGGTTCCTCCTTTCTCGTCTGCTTTGGTCGAATGACTGAGTATGATATGTGAGGGGAGGAGCTATATAGCAGCTCTGCTGGGTAATTCTCTTGCAGTTTCCTGTTAGGAAGAGATATATTCCATAAGTAAAGGATGACCCGTGGACTGACTACACTACAGGAGAAAGGAATTTATCAGGTAAGCATAAATTATGTTTTTTTGCTCTGCCATACCGGTTTCCTCAGTTTACTTTCCTTTCACGAGTCATTGCTTGTATCAAACTGGAGAGAGCATGCACAATTCTAATAGCTCCGGCATGGTCTCACAGGATCTGGTTCGCAGATCTGGTAAGAATGTCATCTCTTCCTCCTTGGAGGTTCCCTCTGAGGAAGGACCTTCTAATTCAGGATCCATTCCTCCATCCAATTCTGGATTTTCTAAAGCTGACTGGATATTGAACGCCTAGTTCTGTCTAGGTGTGGGTTTTCTGAAGCAGTCATTGGTACTATGCTTCAGGCTCGTAAGCCTGTTACTCGCAAGATTTACTGTAAGGTATGGCGGAAATATCTTTATTGGTGCGAATCTAGGATCCTGGAGCCGGATGAGAATTCCCCTTATTTTATCTTTTCTTCATGTTGGCCTGGAGAAAGGTTTGTCAGTCAGTAGTACTCTGAAGGGTCAGATTTCTGCACTGTTTATTATTTTGCACAAACGTCTGGCAGTTCTGCTGGATGTTCAAGCTTTTGTTTAGGCCCTAGTCAGAATCAGGCCTGTGTTTTATCCTGTTGCTCCTCCTTGGAGTCATGCAGATAAGGTGGTCCTTCGTACTAATTTGGGTTTTCTCCCTAAGGTTGTGTTGGATCAAAACATTAATCAGGAAATTGTTCCTCCTTTTTCTCTTGTTAAGTGTATCCAGTCCAAGGATCATCCATTACTTGTGGGATATTCTCCTTCCCAACAGGAAGTTGCAAGAGGATCACCCACAGCAGAGCTGCTATATAGCTCCTCCCCCAGCTGTCATATCCAGTCATTCTCTTGCAAGCCTCAACCAAGATGGAGGTCGTAAGAGGAGTGTGGTGTTTTATACTTAGTTTATTCTTCAATCAAAAGTTTGTTATTTTTAAATGGTGCCGGAGTGTACTGTTTATCTCAGGCAGTATTTAGAAGAAGAATCTGCCTGCGTTTTCTATGATCTTAGCAGAAGTAACTAAGATCCATGGCTGTTCTCACATATTCTGAGGAGTCGGGTAACTTCAGAGAGGGAATGGCGTGCAGGTTTTCCTGCAATAAGGTATGTGCAGTTAATATTTTTCTAGGGATGGAATTTGCTAGAAAATGCTGCTGATACCGAACTAATGTAAGTAAAGCCTTAAATGCAGTGAGAGTGACTGGTATCAGGCTTATTAATAGAGATACATACTCTTATAAAAATGTAATATAAAACGTTTGCTGGCATGTTTAATCGTTTTTATATGTATTTGGTGATAAAACTTATTGGGGCCTAGGTTTTTTTCCACATGGCTGGCTTGAATTTTGCCTAGAAACAGTTTCCTTAGGCTTTCCACTGTTGTAATATGAGTGGGAGGGGCCTATTTTGCCCTTTTTTTGCACAGCAAAAATTACAGACACAGACATCCAGCTTCTTCCTACATGATCCAGGACATCTCTGGAGGGCTCAAAAGGCTTCAAAGTCGTTTTTGAGGGAGGTAAAAAGCCACAGTAGGGCTGTGGCAGTTGTTGTGACTGTTTGAAAAAACGTTTTTATCATTTATTATTCCGTTTTGGGTATTAAGGGGTTAATGATCCATTTGCAAGTGGGTGCAATGCTCTGCTAACTTGTTACACTAACGAAATTTTTACAGTGTATGTAACTGCCTTTTTTCACTGTTATTTCAAATTTTGACAATTTGTGTTTCTTAAAGGTGCAGTAACGTTTTTTATATTGCTTGTAAACTTGTTTAAAGTGTTTTCCAAGCTTGCTAGTCTCATTGCTAGTCTGTTTAAACATGTCTGACACAGAGGAAACTACTTGTTCAAATCTAATTTCTCTGAGACTGACTGCATGGAGATTGAACGCTTGATTCTATCAAAGCGTGGCTTCTCCGAGTCAGTCATTAATACTTTAATACAGGCACGAAAGCCTGTTACCAGGAAAATCTACCACAAGATATGGAGTAAATATCTTTATTGGTGTGAATCCAAGAATTACTCATGGAGTAAGGTTAGGATTCCTAGAATATTGTCCTTTCTCCAAGAGGGCTTGGATAAAGGATTATCAGCTAGTTCCTTAAAGGGACAGATTTCTGCTCTGTCTATTCCTTTGCACAAGCGTCTGGCAGAGGTTCCAGACGTCCAGGCATTTTGCCAGGCTTTGGTTAGAATTAAGCCTGTGTTTAAACCTGTTGCTCCCCCGTGGAGCTTAAACTTGGTTCTTAAGGTTCTTCAAGGAGTTCCGTTTGAACCCCTTCATTCCATTGATATTAAACTTTTATCTTGGAAAGTTCTGTTTTTGATGGCTATTTCCTCGGCTCGGAGAGTCTCTGAGCTATCTGCCTTACAATGTGATTCTCCTTATCTGATTTTTCATGCAGATAAGGTAGTTCTGCGTACCAAACCTGGGTTTTTACCTAAGGTGGTTTCTAACAAGAATATCAATCAAGAGATTGTTGCTCCATCATTGTGTCCTAATCCTTCTTCAACGAGGGAATGTCTTTTACATAATCTGGACGTAGTCCGTGCCTTGAAGTTTTACTTACAAGCTACTAAGGATTTTCGTCAAACATCTTCCCTGTTTGTCGTTTACTCTGGACAGAGGAGAGGTCAAAAAGCTTTGGCAACCTCTCTCTCCTTTTGGCTTCGGAGCGTAATACGCCTAGCCTATGAGACTGCTGGACAGCAGCCCCCTGAAAGGATTACAGCTCATTCTACTAGAGCTGTGGCTTCCACCTGGGCCTTTAAAAATGAGGCCTCTGTTGAACAGATTTGCAAGGCTGCAACTTGGTCTTCGCTTCACACCTTTTCCAAATTTTACAAATTTGATACTTTTTCTTCTTCGGAGGCTGTTTTTGGGAGAAAGGTTCTTCAGGCAGTGGTTCCTTCCGCTTAATCCTGCCTTGTCCCTCCCATCATCTGTGTACTTTAGCTTTGGTATTGGTATCCCACAAGTAATGGATGATCCGTGGACTGGATACACTTAACAAGAGACAACATAATTTATGCTTACCTGATAAATTTATTTCTCTTGTAGTGTATCCAGTCCACGGCCCGCCCTGTCCTTTTTAAGGCAGGTCTGAATTTTAATTAAACTACAGTCACCACTGCACCCTATGGTTTCTCCTTTCTCTGTTTTCGGTCGAATGACTGGATATGACAGCTGGGGGAGGAGCTATATAGCAGCACTGCTGTGGGTGATCCTCTTGCAACTTCCTGTTGGGAAGGAGAATATCCCACAAGTAATGGATGATCCGTGGACTGGATACACTACAAGAGAAATAAATTTATCAGGTAAGCATAAATTATGTTTTTTTTTTTGTCCTGATCCTTCTCCTCATAAGGATAGTCTTTTGCATATCTTGGATGTTGTGCAAACTCTACATTTTTTCCTATCTTCTGCCCTTTTTATGGTTTTTGCTGGAAAGCGTAAGGGTCGGAAGGCCACTTCTACTACTTTTTTCCGCTGGTTAAGAAGTATGATTTAGTTTTGCTTAGGAGACTGCGGGACAGCAGCCCCCTGAGAGAATTACGGCTCATTCCACTAGGGCAGTCTCCTCATCCTGGGCTTTCAAAAAAATGAAGCTTCTGTGGAACACACATTTGCAAGGAGTCCTCTTTGCATAATTTTTCCTAATTCTAGAAATTTGACTCTCTTGCCTCGGCTGAGGCCTCTTTTGGGAGATAGGTTCTTCAAGCGGTGGTGCCTTCTGTTTAGATCCTCCTTGCCTTGTTCTCTCCCTCCCTGTTCATTCTGTGTCCTCTAGCTTGGGTATTGGTTCCCACTAGTAATTGGAATGACGTTGTGGACTCTACATGTCAAAGGAAAGAAAACAAAAAATGTATGGTTACCTGATAAATTTCTTTCTTTCCGGACATGCAGAGTCCACGACCCGCCCTCTTTTTAATTATAATTCGGCAGTTTTTTTGAGTAAACCTCAGGCACCTCTATACCCTTGATTTTCTTCTTTCCATTTTCCTTCGGCTGAATGACTGGGGATTATGGGTAAGGGAATTTACACTTAACAGCTTTGCTGGGGTGCTCTTTGCCTCCTCCTGCTGGCCAGGAGTTGAATATCCCACTAGACGTTGTGGGCTCCATGTCCAGAAAGAAAGAAATTTATCAGGTAAGCATACATTTTGTTTTTAAACAAAATTTCAATTTACTTCTATTATCTCTCTTGCTTAATCCTTTAGGTATCCTTTAAGAAATAGCATTGCACATGAGTGAGCCAATTGCACAAGGCATCAATGTGCCGCCACCAATCAGCAGCTACTGCCTATTTAGTTATGCTTATCATCAAAGGCTATCAGTGTTCTCTACAGAAAATTTTGCTAGCCAGGTGGCATTATGAAGTAGCCGGGTGGGGGCAGTGTTCTATTTTCTAATATCCTTTTCTGCTATCCAAAGCACAAATGAAATGTTACATTTTTTAATATTGGCTCATTTTTAGCTTATTTATGGCTAAAATGTTATCCGGGTAAAATCAGCCCGGTGGTGCACCTGATTAAAACGAAAAATGAAGCACATCAGATAAAAGAATTAAACTTGAAAGTTGTGTAAAATTGCATGCTTTCTATATCCTGAGAGAAAGAAAATGGATTTTATGTCCCTTTAACTCTGTGCTTGTGTCCATAGACCCTGTGCTCAGTCACGCAATCGTTTTATATAATATATATATATATTTTTTAAAGATTATCCATCTTTGTCTATTTCTGTTTGCCTGACTTAAACCAGTGTGTAGGTCGCTACTTTGTGTCCTGCTTGATCATCGCTGTTGTAAAGCACATGTTTAGCTTGCTGTGGATTGTTATGACATGAGATTAGTATTGCCTACAAGGTAGTTCTCTAGATGGCTTAATGAACCTAAGCTTGTACAAAGACTGTAGTTTATATGGTTAAATCCCAGTACTGTGCTAGAGTGCAGCACAGATTAGCGACTCTCTAGAGTATGATGACTGTGTAAAAGCTTGTTGGGTACATGTGCTCATTTGCACGTCCACATACCAAGTCATTAATGTCTGCGGCATTAAACAGGGAGTGAGAAATGGAGGTGGGTGTGTGGTTTTTAAATGAGCAGATTATCTAGGAAATTTTAATTTCCCAACATGTGTTCTTTGGAATCTCCCTCTCTGTCTCGTTTTAAGTGATGGTAAATCGTAGTGTTTAACAGATGTTTGGGTTTGCCATCACTAAAAATAAACAGGCGTTTCATATATCACTTTATAAAAAAGGTGCTAAACTTCCATTCTGTGCTGCTTCCACCTCACTAAACTCAGCGGCTCCGGCTGCCCACAGCACAGCCCTCTCTTCTCAATAAACCTCCTCTCTACCTCTAAACCAATAGCTTGCCAACATACACTGTCATAGGACTAGCACTGCAAGTCCTGTTTATTTTAAGTGATGCTAAATCCTAACGTTTTTGAAACTCTCAGATTTACCATCACTTCAATGTCCCTTTTTTTTTTCCTAATGAAATTTTAGGTCTAGCATTTGCGATTGTAATCCAAATTAAAGGGACAGTGTACTGTAAAATTTCTTCCCCCTTAAAGGGACATGAAATCCAAAATTGTTCTTAAATTCAGACAGAGCATACAATTTTAAAGTTTCCAATTTTACTTTTATTATCAAATTTGCTTTTATTTTCATGTTATTTTTTTTGTTCTAGAGATATAGATAGATTGCCTGCACATGTCTGCAGCACTACATGACCGGAAATGGTGCTGCCATCTAGTCCTCTTGCTAAAAGAAAACATTATTGCAAAACAGAAATATTAGACTAAACACAAAGTGTGACGCCTATAGCTCTTTATGACGGGTTCCTAGTTAACTCTTAAATAGAGATATACTAATAAAATGTATATAAAGAGTGCCTAAATAAAAGGCTACGGGGACTTTACAGAATAGTATATAGGGTAAACATTTATTAAAATGGTGACACTATCTTAAAATCGCAATATTACAAGCGAAATACTAAAAACATGGATCTATGTGAGGACAGTCAATAGGAGAGATGCATCTATATATGAGGAGGATAGAGTCCAGTGGAGATATGATCTGCCAATAAAGATGGCTATGTGTGATCTGAAGAGTGCGACAGTAACGAAATAATTTAAACTTTAATGAAAAAATGTGCAAGATGAAAAAATATAGAAGAGAAAATGGATTATGTATGATATCCAATAGGTGAACACAAAGGATCTCCCTCTGTGGGTGAAGTTTCCTGCGCCAGTGGTTCCCGGGCACACCGGTATCTTAGAGCTAGACTAAAAGTCACGCCTCCGTAAGAATTTACTTCCAGTCCCTGGTCTTAAACTGCTGTAGACACCTGCATACTCCTAAACTTACCTTCCTGCTTTTCAACAAATTGTGTGTATATATAAAAAGAAAAAAAAAAGTTTGCAATATACTTCTTGTCCCCCTTTCCTGTAATTCCATTCTGAAATTTAAAAGCATTTCAGTTCCTGTTAGTGTTGCAGAGCACTTATATTCCACATAGCCATTGGCTGCACACTCTAGTGACCTATTTATAACCACATTGGCCACAGCAGAGGGGGTAACCTAAGTTACAACATGGCAGCTCCCATTGTTTTATAGACACTACATTTTTACTCTTATTTTGCCAATATTTAAACTAATGAAACTTTAAAAAAAAAAATAAAAAAAAAAAAAAAAAATTATTATCAGACTAATATTTTCCTTGAATGCATCACTCTATCCCCCCCTACAGAGTTAATACTGGCTGTAGCATTACTGATAATCATATTCATTTAAGGTGACTGTGTATATGTATTTAAAATAAAAATAGTAGTAGTGGGTTTAGTGGAGATTTTTGGTGCACACCAGCTGGAGCTGTGAATGAGCTGGGTACTTGCACTGACGACTGCCTGAGGATAGTCAATACACCTAGCTATCAATGTACAACATGGTTAGATTGGCTTTAAATTACAAATAGAGGAGATTATATTTTGAGTTTAAAGGGACATGAAACTTAAACATTTTCTTTCACAATTCAGTTAGAAGTAAATTAGATAAGAGCATACAACTTTCTAATGTGCTTTGTACTTTGTGTCCTTTTGTTGAACAGAATACCTAGGTAGGCTCATGAGCTGGAAGCTAACTGCTGATTAGTCCCTGCACATATATACCTCCTTGTCATTGGCTTACAAGTGTGTTCAGCTAGCTCCTAGTAGTGCACTGCTGCTCCTCCAATAAAGGATACCAAGAGAATGAAGTAAAGTTGATAAAAGTTAACTGCAAAGTGGTTTATACTCTTATCTGAATCATGAAAAAAAAAAGTTGGGTCTCTTTAAGGAAAATTTAAACTTTGTATGTATTTTGCCTGTTTTTACTGTACAATCTCCAATTAAACTGCCATTTAGCCACAACAATAAAATACATTGTTTAAGTAATTAGAAATCATTAGGGGAAGAAACGAATCCTTAGTTAAAGGGACAGCCTACACCAGAATATTAGTTTTAAAAGATAGATAATCCCTTTTATTACCCATTCCCGAGTTTTGCATAACCAACAGTTATATTAATATACTTTTTACCTCTGTGTATCTAGGCCTCTGCAAACTGCCCCTTATTTCAGTTCTTTTGACAGACTTGCATTTTAGCCAATCAGTGCGGGCTCCTAGGAACTCCATGTGCATGAGCACAGAGTTCATGTGTTTCATATAGATAACAAACACCCTCTAGTGGGGAAAAAATGTAAATGCCCTGAGCTAAGAGGCAACCTTCAAGGGCTTAATAGTTAGCATATGAACCTCCAAGGTTTAGCTTTCAACTAAGAATACCAAGAGAAACAAAGCAAAATTGATGATAAAAGTAAATTGGAAAATTGTTTAAAATTGCATGCCCTATTTGAATCATCAGTGTTTTTTTGGACTAGACAAATTCAAGAATGGCTGAAGTAACATTTTAGGCGTTGTACATTGTGAGATTTTTTTCTTTTTTTTTTTTTTAAAAACTTGCTCTAGGCATGTTGGAAACCTTTATTTCGGAGAAAATGTAACACAAAGGTTGACTTATGCATCTGTTTCTGCAATAACATTGGCAAACCCGTATCAAAGTTGTGTAAATATTATGGCAATGTTTAAAGGGACAGTAAAGTTAAAACAATAATTGCCCTAACCAGTGCGTAATTATCACATTTAAAAGTTAGCAAAGCTTTGTTTAAATATATACTTCTCTGCGGGCCTGTTTGACTTAACCCTTCATGGCTGCCATTTAGGGCAAAGGTGATGGTGTCTTTCTAGAGCGGTACAAGCATTCCCAAGTTATGCCGCTCACTCTATTGCCAGAAAAGAGAGCACCCTCCTGGCAACTCTGTTTCTGCAGCTGTTATGTGACAGGTGTCCTATTACTAATTTAATCTTGATGCAAAATAACTCAACATTTGCTGTAAATCTTTGTAGTATCATCTATATTTTATATAAGTACCACCAAATTTGAAAAAGAAAATTCTGTAATGCATACCCATAAGCAATATTTAAATGCATTTGCCTAAAAAAAAAAAGTGACATTTCTCTTGCAAGATGTATCGAGTCCATGGATTCATCCAATACTTGTGGGATATTCTCCTTCCCAACAGGAAGTGGCAAAGAGAGCACCCACAGCAGAGCTGTCTATATAGCTCCTCCCCTAACTCCACCCCCAGTCATTCTCTAAGCAATAAGGAAGGGTAAAGTGATGTGGTGACAAAAATGTTAGTTTTTATTTTCTCAAGCAAGAGTTTATTTTAAATGGTACCGGTGTGTACTATTTACTCTCAGGCAGAAAGGAGATGAAGATTTCTGCATGGAGGATGATGATCTTAGCACTTTGTAACTAAGATCCACTGCTGTTCCCACAGAGGCTGAGGAGTACAGGAAACTTCAGTTGGGGGAACGGTTTGCATGCTAAGCTGCATTGAGGTATGTTCAGTAATTTTTTTTCTAGACAGACTGTGATAATTCTAGAAAAGGCTGACAATATCCCCAAGAGGGAAGGGTAAGCTGTATTCAGAGACTTAGTGTGGGATTACCAGCTTACATAAAGGGCTAAGTTAATACTGGTTGTCACTTATAAGAAAGGCTAACGTTTTTTATTAAGTTAAACGTTTTTTGAGGGACTTTTGGAGGTTCATTTGGGCTTACTTAAGGGTTAATAACCCACATGGCTAGCTTAGAAACACTTTGGTGTGTTTCTTTTAGGCCCCACAGACATCGAGTGAGGTGGGAGCGGCCTATTTTCGCGCTTCAGTTGCGCAGTTGTTTCTTTCATGTAATTAGCAAGAGTCCATGAGCTAGTGACGTATGGGATATACATTCCTACCAGGAGGGGCAAAGTTTCCCAAACCTCAAAATGCCTATAAATACACCCCTCACCACACCCACAAATCAGTTTTACAAACTTTGCCTCCTATGGAGGTGGTGAAGTAAGTTTGTGCTAGATTCTACGTTGATATGCGCTCCGCAGCAGGTTGGAGCCCGGTTTTCCTCTCAGCGTGCAGTGAATGCCAGAGGGATGTGAGGAGAGTATTGCCTATTTGAATTCAATGATCTCCTTCTACGGGGTCTATTTCATAGGTTCTCTGTTATCGGTCGTAGAGATTCATCTCTTACCTCCCTTTTCAGATCGACGATATACTCTTATATATACCATTACCTCTACTGATTCTCTTTTCAGTACTGGTTTGGCTTTCTACTACATGTAGATGAGTGTCCTGGGGTAAGTAAGTCTTATTTTCTGTGACACTCTAAGCTATGGTTGGGCACTTTATATAAAAGTTCTAAATATATGTATTCAAACATTTATTTGCCTTGACTCAGGATGTTCAAACATTCCTTATTTCAGACAGTCAGTTTCATATTTGGGATAATGCATATGAATAAATGTTTTTCTTACCTTTAAAATTTGACTTTTTTTCCCTGTGGGCTCTTAGGCTCGCGGGGCTGAAAATGCTTCATTTTATTGCGTCATTCTTGGCGCGGACTTTTTTGGCGCAAATTTTTTTTTTCTGTTTCCGGCTTCAAACGTGTCACCGGAAGTTGCGTCATTTTTGATGTTTTTTTGCGCCAAAAGTGTCGGCGTTCCGGATGTGGCGTCATTCTTGTCTCCACATTATTTAAGTCTCATTATTTATTGCTTCTGGTTGCTAGAAGCTTGTTCACTGGCATTTTTTCCCATTCCTGAAACTGTCATTTAAGGAATTTGATCAATTTTGCTTTATATGTTGTTTTTTTCTTTTACATATTGCAAGATGTCCCAGATTGACACTGAGTCAGAAGATACTTCTGGAAAAACGCTGCCTGGTGCTGGATCGGCCAAAGTTAAGTGTATCTGCTGTAAACTTATGGTATCTGTTCCTCCAGCTGTTGTTTGTAATGAATGTCATGACAAACTTGTTAATGCAGATAATATTTCCTTTAGTAATGTTACATTACCTGTTGCTGTTCCGTCAACATCTAATACTCAGAGTGTTCCTGTTAACATAACAGATTTTGTTTCTAAATCCATTAGGAAGGCCATGTCTGTTATTCCTCCTTCTAGTAAACGTAAAAGGTCTTTTAAAACTTCTCATTTTTCAGATGAATTTTTAAATCAACATCATCATTCTGATAATGGTTCCTCTGGTTCAGAGGATTCTGTCTCAGAGGTTGATGCTGATAAATCTTCATATTTATTCAAAATGGAATTTATTCGTTCTTTACTTAAAGAAGTCTTAATTGCGTTAGAAATAGAGGATTCTGGTCCTCTTGATACTAAATCTAAACGTTTAGATAAGGTTTTTAAATCTCCTGTAGTTATTCCAGAAGTTTTTCCTGTCCCTGATTTATTTCTGAAGTAATCTCCAGGGAATGGAATAATTTGGGTAATTCATTCACTCCTTCTAAACGTTTTAAGCAATTATATCCTGTGCCATCTGACAGATTAGAGTTTTGGGACAAAATCCCTAAAGTTGATGGGGCTATCTCTACTCTTGCTAAACGTACTACTATTCCTACGGCAGATAGTACTTCCTTTAAGGATCCTTTAGATAGGAAGATTGAATCCTTTCTAAGAAAAGCTTACTTATGTTCAGGTAATCTTCTTAGACCTGCTATATCTTTAGCGGATGTTGCTGCAGCTTCAACTTTTTGGCTAGAAGCTTTAGCGCAACAAGTAACAGATCATAATTCTCATAGCATTGTTAATCTTCAACATGCTAATAATTTTATTTGTGATGCCATCTTTGATATCATTAGAGTTGATGTCAGGTATATGTCTCTAGCTATTTTAGCTAGAAGAGCTTTATGGCTTAAAACTTGGAATGCTGATATGTCTTCTAAGTCTACTCTGCTTTCCCTTTCTTTCCAGGGTAATAAATTATTTGGTTCTCAGTTGGATTCTATTATCTCAACTGTTACTGGAGGGAAAGGAACTTTTTTACCACAGGATAAAAAATCTAAAGGTAAATTTAGGTCTAATAATCGTTTTCGTTCCTTTCGTCACAATAAGGAACAAAAACCTGATCCTTCACCCACAGGAGCGGTATCAGTTTGGAAACCATCTCCAGTCTGGAATAAATCCAAGCCTTTTAGAAAACCAAAGCCAGCTCCCAAGTCTACATGAAGGTGCGGCCCTCATTCCAGCCCAGCTGGTAGGGGGCAGATTACGTTTTTTCAAAGAAATTTGGATCAATTCAATTCACAATCTTTGGATTCAGAACATTGTTTCAGAAGGGTACAGAATTGGCTTCAAGATAAGGCCTCCTGCAAAGAGATTTTTTCTTTCCCGTGTCCCAGTAAATCCAGCGAAAGCTCAAGCATTTCTGAAATGTGTTTCAGATCTAGAGTTGGCTGGAGTAATTATGCCAGTTCCAGTTCTGGAACAGGGGCTGGGGTTTTATTCAAATCTCTTCATTATACCAAAGAAGGAGAATTCCTTCAGACCAGTTCTGGATCTAAAAATATTGAATAGTTATGTAAGGATACCAACATTCAAAATGGTAACTATAATGACTATCCTGCCTTTTGTTCAGCAAGGGCATTATATGTCCACAATAGATTTACAGGATGCATATCTGCATATTCAGATTCATCCAGATCACTATCAGTTTCTGAGATTCTTTCCTAGACAAGCATTACCAGTTTGTGGCTCTGCCGTTTGGCCTAGCAACAGCTCCAAGAATTTTTACAAAGGTTCTCGGTGCCCTTCTGTCTGTAATCAGAGAACAGGGTATTGTGGTATTTCCTTATTTGGACGATATCTTGGTACTTGCTCAGTCTTCACATTTAGCAGAATCTCATACGAATCGACTTGTGTTGTTTCTTCAAGATCATGGTTGGAGGATCAATTTACCGAAAAGTTCATTGATTCCTCAGACAAGCGTAACCTTTTTAGGTTTCCAGATAGATTCAGTGTCCATGACTCTGTCTCTGACAGACAAGAGACGTCTAAAATTGATTTCAGCTTGTCGAAACCTTCAATCAGAATCATTCCCTTCGGTAGCCTTATGCATGGAAATTCTAGGTCTTATGACTGCTGCATCGGACGCGATCCCCTTTGCTCGTTTTCACATGCGACCTCTTCAGCTCTGTATGCTGAACCAGTGGTGCAGGGTTTACACAAAGATATCTCAAGTAATATCTTTGAAACCGATTGTACGACACTCTCTGACGTGGTGGACAGATCACCATCGTTTAGTTCAGGGGGCTTTTGTTCTTCCGACCTGGACTGTAATTTCAACAGATGCAAGTCTGACAGGTTGGGGAGCTGTTTGGGGGTCTCAGGAGGTGAGATTACCAATCAATATTTTGGAATTCCGTGCAATTTTCAGAGCTCTTCAGTCATGGCCTCTTCTAAAGAGAGAATCGTTCATTTGTTTTCAGACAGACAATGTCACAACTGTGGCATACATCAATCATCAAGGAGGGACTCACAATCCTCTGGCTATGAAAGAAGTATCTCGGATACTGGTATGGGCGGAATCCAGCTCCTGTCTAATCTCTGCGGTTCATATCCCAGGTATAGACAATTGGGAAGCGGATTATCTCAGTCGCCAAACGTTACATCCGGGCGAATGGTCTCTTCATCCAGAGGAATTTCTTCAGATTGTTCAAATGTGGGGACTTCCAGAAATAGATCTGATGGCTTCTCATCTAAACAAGAAATTTCCCAGGTATCTGTCCAGATCCAGGGATCCTCAAGCGGAAGCAGTGGATGCATTGTCACTTCCTTGGAAGTATCATCCTGCCTATATCTTTCCGCCTCTAGTTCTCTTCCAAGAGTAATCTCCAAGATTCTGAAGGAATGCTCGTTTGTTCTGCTGGTGGCTCCAGCATGGCCTCACAGGTTTTGGTATGCGGATCTTGTCCGGATGGCCTCTTGCCAACCGTGGACTCTTCCGTTAAGACCAGACATTCTGTCGCAAGGTCCTTTTTTCCATCAGGATCTCAAATCCTTAAATTTAAAGGTATGGAGATTGAACGCTTGATTCTTAGTCAAAGAGGTTTCTCTGACTCTGTGATTAATACTATGTTACAGGCTCGTAAATCTGTATCTAGGAAGATGTATTATAGAGTCTGGAAGACTTGCATTTCTTGGTGTCTTTCTCATCATTTTTCCTGGCATTCTTTTAGAATTCCGAGAATTTTACAGTTTCTTCAGGATGGTTTGGATAAAGGTTTGTCTGCAAGTTCCTTGAAAGGACAAATCTCTGCTCTTTCTGTTCTTTTTCACAGAAAGATTGCTAATCTTCCTGATTTTCATTGTTTTGTACAAGCTTTGGTTCGTATAAAACCTGTTATTAAGTCAATTTCTCCTCCTTGGAGTTTGAATTTGGTTCTGGGGGCTCTTCAAGCTCCTCCGTTTGAACCTATGCATTCATTGGACATTAAATTACTTTCTTGGAAAGTTTTTCTTTTGGCCATCTCTTCTGCTAGAAGAGTTTCTGAATTATCTGCTCTTTCTTGTGAGTCTCCTTTTCTGATTTTTCATCAGGATAAGGCGGTGTTGCGAACTTCTTTTAAATTTTTACCTAAGGTTGTGAATTCTAACAACATTATTAGAGAAATTGTGGTTCCTTCATTATGTCCTAATCCTAAGAATTCTAAGGAGAAATCATTGCATTCTTTGGATGTAGTTAGAGCTTTGAAATATTATGTTGAAGCTACTAGGAATTTCCGAAAGACTTCTGGTCTATTTGTTATCTTTTCCGGTTCTAGGAAAGGTCAGAAGGCCTCTGCCATTTCTTTGGCATCTTGGTTAAAATCTTTAATTCATCATGCCTATGTCGAGTCGGGTAAAACTCCGCCTCAAAGGATTTCAGCTCATTCTACTAGGTCAGTTTCTACTTCCTGGGCGTTTAGGAATGAAGCTTCGGTCGATCAGATTTGCAAAGCAGCAACTTGGTCTTCTTTGCATACTTTTACTAAATTCTACCATTTTGATGTGTTTTCTTCTTCTGAAGCAGTTTTTGGTAGAAAAGTACTTCAGGCAGCTGTTTCAGTTTGATTCTTCTGCTTATAATTTCATTTTTTTTTTCATTATAAGATTTAAACTTTATTTTGGGTGTGGATTATTTTCAGCGGAATTGGCTGTCTTTATTTTATCCCTCCCTCTCTAGTGACTCTTGCGTGGAAGATCCACATCTTGGGTAGTCATTATCCCATACGTCACTAGCTCATGGACTCTTGCTAATTACATGAAAGAAAACATAATTTATGTAAGAACTTACCTGATAAATTCATTTCTTTCATATTAGCAAGAGTCCATGAGGCCCACCCTTTTTGTGGTGGTTATGATTTTTTTTGTATAAAGCACAATTATTCCAATTCCTTATTTTTTATGCTTTCGCACTTTTTTTTTATCACCCCACTTCTTGGCTATTCGTTAAACTGATTTGTGGGTGTGGTGAGGGGTGTATTTATAGGCATTTTGAGGTTTGGGAAACTTTGCCCCTCCTGGTAGGAATGTATATCCCATACGTCACTAGCTCATGGACTCTTGCTAATATGAAAGAAATGAATTTATCAGGTAAGTTCTTACATAAATTATGGTTTTCACAAAGCAAGACATCAAGCTGCTACACCGGAGGGTCCTGCTGTAAATTGAGGGCCTAAAGGAAGTATTTTCCACACAAAATCTATCCCTAAGGGCAGGTAGGCGCCACAGCAGAGCTGTGGCAAGGTGCTGATCGTTTTTTTCCTGTTTTTGACGTTTTGTCAATCTGGTTTTTTGCATTAAGGGGTTAATTGTTTATTTTGCTAGCGGGGCAATCTTATTAAAGCTTTAAGAATACACTGTAAATATTTCAAAAAGTTTACTGCTTTTTTTTGTCCTAAATAGCAGCTATGAAGGAAAGCGCGATATCTCTGGGTTAAGAACAAATGCTGAGCCTTCTGACGCTTTAGTAGCTGTATCCGATATACCCTCACAATGCTCTGAAGTAGGGGTAAGGGATTTTCTATCTGAGGGAGAGATTTCTGATTCAGGTAAGACGCTCCCTCAGACAGATTCTGATATGACTGCGTTTAAATTTAAGCTAGAACACCTCCGCTTGTTGCTCAGGGAGGTATTAGCGACTCTGGATGATTGTGACCCTATTGTGGTTCCAGAGAAATTGTGTAACATGGACAAATACCTAGAGGTTCCAGTTTACACTGATGTTTTTCCAGTCCCTAAGAGGATTGCGTACATTGTCACTAGGAAGTGGGATAGTAGGGTTGCACCGATACCATTTAGTTCATGTAATTAGCAAGAGTCCATGAGCTAGTGACGTATGGGATATACATTCCTACCAGGAGGGGCAAAGTTTCCCAAACCTCAAAATGCCTATAAATACACCCCTCACCACACCCACAAATCAGTTTTACAAACTTTGCCTCCTATGGAGGTGGTGAAGTAAGTTTGTGCTAGATTCTACGTTGATATGCGCTCCGCAGCAGGTTGGAGCCCGGTTTTCCTCTCAGCGTGCAGTGAATGTCAGAGGGATGTGAGGAGAGTATTGCCTATTTGAATTCAATGATCTCCTTCTACGGGGTCTATTTCATAGGTTCTCTGTTATCAGTCGTAGAGATTCATCTCTTACCTCCCTTTTCAGATCGACGATATACTCTTATTTATATACCATTTACCTCTGCTGATTTTCGTTTCAGTACTGGTTTGGCTTTCTACAACATGTAGATGAGTGTCCTGGGGTAAGTAAGTCTTATTTTCTGTGACACTCTAAGCTATGGTTGGGCACCTTTTTATAAAAGTTCTAAATATATGTATTCAAACATTTATTTGCCTTGACTCAGGATGTTCAACATTCCTTATTTCAGACAGTCAGTTTCATATTTGGGATAATGCATATGAATAAATCAATTTTTTTCTTGCCTTAAAATTTGACTTTTTCCCTGTGGGCTGTTAGGCTCGCGGGGGCTGAAAATGCTTCATTTTATTGCGTCATTCTTGGCGCAGACTTTTTTGGCGCAAATTTTTTTTTTCTGTTTCCGGCGTCATACGTGTCGCCGGAAGTTGCGTCATTTTTTACGTTCTTTTGCGCCAAGTGTCGGCGTTCTGGATGTGGCGTCATTTTTGGCGCCAAAAGCATTTAGGCGCCAAATAATGTGGGCGTCATTTTTGGCGCTAAAAAAATATGGGCGTCACTATTGTCTCCACATTATTTAAGTCTCATTATTTATTGCTTCTGTTTGCTAGAAGCTTGTTCACTGGCATTTTTTCCTATTCCTGAAACTGTCATTTAAGGAATTTGATCAATTTTGCTTTATATGTTGTTTTTTCTATTACATATTGCAAGATGTCCCACGTTGAAACTGAGTCAGAAGATACTTCTGGAAAATCGCTGCCTGGTGCTGGAGCTACCAAAGCTAAGTGTATCTACTGTAAACTTATGGTATCTGTTCCTCCAGCTGTTGTTTGTACTGTTTGTCATGACAAACATGTTAATGCAGATAATATTTCCTTTAGTACTGTTACATTACCTGTTGCTGTTCAGTCAACATCTAGTACTCAGAGTGTTCCTGATAACATAAGAGATTTTGTTTTCTAAAATCCATTAAGAAGGCTATGTCTGTTATTCCTCCTTCTAGTAAACGTAAAAAATCTTTTAAAACTTCTCATTTTTCAGATGAATTTTTAAATGAACATCATCATTCTGATAATGGTTCTTCTGGTTCAGAGGATTCTGTCTCAGAGGTTGATGCTGATAAATCTTCATATTTATTTAAAAAATGGAATTTATTCGTTCTTTACTTAAAGAAGTCCTAATTGCATTAGAAATTGAGGATTCTGGTCCTCTTGATACTAAATCTAAACGTTTAGATAAGGTTTTTAAATCTCCTGTAGTTATTCCAGAAGTTTTTCCTGTCCCTGTTGCTATTTCTGAAGTAATTTCCAGGGAATGGAATAATTTGGGTAATTCATTTACTCCTTCTAAACGTTTTAAGCAATTATATCCTGTGCCATCTGACAGATTAGAGTTTGGGACAAAATCCCTAAGGTTGATGGGGCTGTCTCTACTCTTGCTAAGCGTACTACTATTCCTACGGCAGATGGTACTTCCTTTAAGGATCCTTTAGATAGGAAAATTGAATCCTTTCTAAGAAAAGCTTACTTGTGTTCAGGTAATCTTCTTAGACCTGCTATATCTTTAGCGGATGTTGCTGCAGCTTCAACTTTTTGGTTAGAAGCTTTAGCGCAACAAGTAACAGATCATAATTCTCATAGCATTATTATTCTTCTACAACATGCTAATAATTTTATTTGTGATGCCATCTTTGATATCATTAGAGTTGATGTCCGGTATATGTCTCTAGCTATTTTAGCTAGAAGAGCTTTATGGCTTAAAACTTGGAATGCTGATATGTCTTCTAAGTCTACTCTGCTTTCCCTTTCTTTCCAGGGTAATAAATTGTTTGGTTCTCAGTTGGATTCTATTATCTCAACTGTTACTGGAGGGAAAAGAACTTTTTTACCACAGGATAAAAATCTAAAGGTAAATTTAGGTCTAATAATCATTTTCGTTCCTTTCGTCACAACAAGGAACAAAAACCTGATCCTTCATCCTCAGGAGCGGTATCAGTTTGGAAACCATCTCCAGTCTGGAATAAATCCAAGCCTTTTAGAAAACCAAAGCCAGCTCCTAAGTCCACATGAAGGTGCGGCCCTCATTCCAGCTCAGCTGGTAGGGGGCAGATTACGTTTTTTCAAAGAAATTTGGATCAATTCCGTTCACAATCTTTGGATTCAGAACATTGTTTCAGAAGGGTACAGAATTGGCTTCAAGATAAGGCCTCCTGCAAAGTGATTTTTTCTTTCCCGTGTTCCAGTAAACCCAGCGAAGGCTCAAGCATTTCTGAAATGTTTCAGATCTAGAGTTGGCTGGAGTAATTATGCCAGTTCCAGTTCTGGAACAGGGACTGGGGTTTTATTCAAATCTCTTCATTGTACCAAAGAAGGAGAATTCCTTCAGACCAGTTCTGGATCTAAAAATATTGAATCGTTATGCAAGGATACCAACATTCGGAACTTCCGGGGCGGTGCTCACAGAGCCATGCTGCTTCAACGCCTGCTCGTCAACTTGAGCGTTCTATGCTAACCGCAAAGCCTATTTCCTAGCCAGCATCCCGGACCTATTGCTGAGCTGATACGTGAACCAGGAGACCGGTTCACAGGCGCCGAAGTCCCTAAGTGGCGTAAGGCCGATTCGCCACGGTCGCAACTCGAGTGGTGTAAGTCCTTCGGGTCCACGGAGACGGTCCGATGAAGGCCCCACACCGCGTCTAAAAGACATCACTTAGACGCAACCTCGAAGTGAGACTCACCTTACCTTGAATAATTTGCGCTCACTACAACACTAATGGACCATTGCCATCACACAAAGGCTACAGTTTGATGATCCGCAGGTATTGCTCCTGTGCCGCTGGCCGGTGAAACCGCCTGGTTACCCACAGTCTATGGGAGAAACCATAGACGCTTAACGGACCAGTCTACCTTCACAGCGGAGAAACAAAGTGAGTGGCTGTCAGCTGTTGCCCGGTCTTAAGGGCTCATACAAAAGCAAGAAGGGCTCATATAAAGCAAGAAGTTACAGCTCTGTCCAGGCGACAGGTACTCTCTGCTTCTATAAAGGCCACAGTCTGGCGACCTGCAGGTACTGTTCCCACAGCTTGGTGATCTGCAGGTACTGTTATCGCTACAGCATTAACGGACTATTACCATCACACAAAGACCACAGTTTGATGATCTGCGGGTACTGCTCCTGTGCTGTCGGCCGGTGAAACCGCCAGGTTACCCACAGTCTATGAGAGAAGCTACAGACGCTTACCAGACCAGCCTATCCTTACAGCAGGAAAATAAAGTGACTGGCTGTTAATTGCTTCCCGGCTCCAAGGGCCCATATCGTGCAAGAAGGTACAAGTCCGTCAAGGCGCTAGGTACCCTCGGCTGCTGCAGAGGTGGAAAGGCTACCGACTCGCCTATAAGCCTGTAAAAGAAATCTGAGCCGCAGGAGTTATGGTTGCTGACCCTATGGAGAAGAAAATGGAGCTATTAACCTGAGGAATCCTCAACATCTAGAAGATTTTCTTCCTTTTCTCCTTGGAACGGATGTATGGTTTGCTATCACTGGCCACCTGGCTTTACCACAAAATTACTTAGACATCTAGCTGCCTAGCAGTATCCCTGCCAAGTGGTCTTAGCAAAAATTTGTTAAGACAGAACGGTCTTCCTCATTCCTGGACATGCAAGTATTCTATCTAAGTTGGTTTCCTACTGTTTTCTCTCCCTATTTTTTTTTTTTTTGTTTGATACTTATTCTACATTAAGTGGTCTCAGTAGAATAAGACAACAGTTGTGTTTTGCATACCTTATCGCTCTATCTCAGTAATTTAAAGCCATAGTTATATATACACAAAGAAAAAGAGAAGAAAAAAAGAGTATAAATCTTGTTAAATTATGCTCCAGTGCGTAAAAAGCTATGTGTTCACTATAATAATCTGACATCATAGATGGTCTAGGCCCTCATAACTATCTGTATATCTGCTCCTCTTATGTTTTTTTATTCTAAACATAACCTGTTTTTTGTGTTTCTTGATGGTCAAGTCTAGCAACTAACTAAATCGAATGTTCTTACATATCTATTATTGAACAAAGTGTGTATGGTTTCTGTTTTCTCTTTTTGTATACCAATCTTAAATGGCTGCTAAAAGCAATCAACTAAAGTAGTGATCACGTATGCTAAGAAGACAAATGCCTAAATGTTGTCTGAATAAGACTAGTATCTGCAGATTAGGACAAACAAATATTATGCTGTCTTAGATATCATATCTATTAATATAAATAGGCTCCAGCCACACTAGTTTAATACACACTAAAAAAAAAAAAAAAAAAAAAAAAACACTTTTCACCCTACTTTTCCCACTTTTTCTTTTCTTTTTTTTCTTACCTTCTCTGTAAGAAAAACACTGTTTGCCCTTTAAGGGGTTGCTTTTTTTTCCCTTTTTGTTTTGTTACACAACAACCCTCACCCCACTAATCCGAATCCCTGATAAATACACATCCACTTTACTTTTATTACTTTCTACACTTTAATGGAAAGATTCGTCACGCAGGTGAAACAACATTCACCCATAATGCCTGTAAAATCTAAAGACAAAAAAAGCAAACCAATGGATGCTAGTTCAGACTTCATTTTAGAAGCTCTGGTCAATCCTCCTGATACACAAACTTTAATGACACAGTTAAGCCAATTATTTTTACCACAATTTGATGCTATTAAAAAAGACTTGTCCAATATCACATCCAGATTAGATCTTATTTCTACCGAAGTAAAACAGTTTGCTAATAGAATCTCAGAGGCAGAAACCAGAATCTCTGATTTAGAGGACCTAGTCAATACACATGAAAACACATTGCAAAAACAAGATTCTAGAATTAGTCACTTACAAAATCGCCTGGAGGACCTAGAAGATCGCTCCAGGTGTAACAATATAAGAATTGTCGGGCTACCTGACATCCCCTAATATGAAGATCTATTACATTTTACTTCTACTCTACTCCCACAAGCTCTAGGTTTTCCCCCACAGCAACTTCCATTATCAATAGAAAGAGCCCATAGAATTGGTCCCAGAAGGACCAACCAAGATGGCACAACCAGAAATAGAATATGCATATTTAAATTGCTTAGATTCCAAGACAAAATTCAAATGCTTAAACTCTTTAAGGAAAGGGAAACATTTACTATAGCTAGCAAGAAAATTCTGCTATTCCAAGATTTTTCAAATGAAACTACCCTTAAAAGAAAAAACATGGCCCCGTTTTGTACCCAATTGATCAACAGAGGAGAGAATGCACGTTTACTTTATCCTGCAAGAATTGTAATAATGAAAGATGGTAATAGGATAACCCTTGATTCTATAGAGGTAGCGCAAAAATATATATCTGATAGTTCATAATGGCAGTTTCAGTTGTATTTTTAGTTGGTTTCTTTTTCGGTGGGGCTCTTCTTTCTTCTTTTCCTCCTTGTTCTTTTTTTTTTTTTTCTCTTCCCCCTCCCCCCTCCCCCCCCCCTATTCTCAGATGATTATAGATTCTTGCTGATATACTTCTTAAACTAGGTTTAGATAAGGAAGGAAGAGAAACTTAAGTATTTCCTTTTAGACAATTATTTCTACAGGTTTAAGGCTAGCTGAGGAATTTAAACTCCTTTCGTGGAATGTCGGAGGGATAACGTCACCAATAAAGCGCAAATCTATTATCCAAAGATTAGGTAAGCTAAATCCCAGTATCGCTTTTCTCCAAGAAACTCATCTTAAAGATATCGAAATTTCTAAATTAAAAATTAAATGGGTCGGTGAAGTCATAGCCACTCCCTGTTCAATCAGAAAAAGTGGAGTTGCTATTCTAATTAACAAAATCTCTCATATAAAATCTTAAACATTGAAAAAGACCCTGAGACTAGATTTATACTACTTCACATTCAAATCCATAATACAAAATTACTATTATGTAACCTATATGCTCCAAATAACTTTTCTTCCAAATTTTGGAGTCGAATCCAGACTAAATTATTCCCTTATATAAATCAGCACGTTATAGTTGGGGGCGATTTTAACATGTCTATATGTACTGAACTTGATAGACTTGACACTAGAAATAAAAAAGAATATGACCGACAAGCTAAATATTTTAAATCCTTTTGCCATAGGATGAAACTAGTTGATATTTGGAGAATTGCTAATCCTGATACACGCACGTTTACGTGCGAATCTAAAACTTTTAAAACATTTTCAAGGATTGATTATATCCTAGTCTCTGAAACGTTATCGATTTTTCAGATAGATCCGCAGATAAATGATATTGTCATCTCGGACCATGCCAGTATATCGGTCCTGCTCCCCTCACTAACTCAAAATAAGAGTAAAAATCAAATCTTTTATTTTCCTAGATATCTCTATAATAATGCAAGATTTTCCTTATGGCTAAAACAAATATGGAGAGACTATTGTACCAATAATATTTCTTATTTCAATAAGATAGAGACATTTTGGGAAGCCGCAAAAGCGGTCCTAAGAGGTCAGATTAAAGCCTATATGTGTACTAAGAAAAAGAAAGCTTCTGCTCAAGAAATTTATTTGTCTAATCGGGTCAAAAATACATATAAAAAATATATTGATATCCGAAATGATCTAAATTGGAGGAACTATCTTAAAGCCAGACAGGAAAGGGATATTGTAATAAAACAAAAAATGCAAGAAGAAGAAATGAAAATTAACCTCTACTATAAAAGCTTCCATGGCTGCTCTGCCAAATATTTGGCTAAGCTGACAAAAAATAGGAAAAAAAAAACTTTATATTAACCATAAGAGAAGATAACAATAGATATACAAATTCCCAAGAAATTTGGGATTTTTTTCACTCATATTATCAACAGTTCTATACAAATAGGGAGACTGATGCATTACAGGAAGAAATATTCTGGGCGAAGATGAATATCCCTAAAATATCAGACACGGACCTGTCCGCCTTAAATAGCCCGATAACGCAAGATGAAATAAAGAAAGCCATAGATAAAACCAAATTCAATAAAGCAGCTGGACCTGACGGGTTACCAGCCGAATTCTTTAAAATCTTATCGGAAGAGATAGTAGAGACACTGGAAAAATTGTTCAACCATTATTTCAGTAAAGATCAACAGATCTCTAAAAATTTTACAGCAGCTATTATTTCATTAATATTGAAGAAAGATAAAGACCCAGAAGACCCTGCATCATATAGACCTATATCTGTCCTTAATACAGATTATAAAATTCTAACTTCTATCATAGCTTCCAGACTCTCAATCTCTTTCGATAAAATAATTCACCCTGACCAGACAGGCTTTATGTCCACACGAAACTCTTCTAAAAATATTCGTAAACTTTTGACTTGTATAGATTACCTATCGAATACTAATAAAAGTGAACAGGAACAACCTGATCAGGATATAGCGATAGTTAGTCTGGATGACGAAAAAGCCTTCGACGCGATTATATGGAACTATCTTTTTAGATCTCTTCAGGAATTTGGCTTCAAAAACCAATTTACACAATTTATACATAATATTTATAACAATCCTATTTCATACCTTCTTATTAACAGTAATCTGTCCGCTCCGCTGGTTCTAGGAAGAGGTACAAGACAAGGTTGCCCCCTATCACCATTTTTATTCAACATTGCTTTAGAACCGCTAGCAATTTGGCTTAGGGAGACAATCAAAGGTATTAGGTTTGGCACCCAAGTCTTAAAGCTTCTTATATATGCAGATGATCTGCTCATATTTCTAGATAATGTAGCGCAGGAAATCTCCAGTGTAATGAAAAGCTTGAATATCTTTAGCTCTTTTTAAGGCTATAAAATTAACTACAACAAAAGTGAATTAATGTGGATCAAGAAAAATAGCCTTTCAAACTTTATCCATCCTTTCAGAACGTCGGAAATAGTGAAATATCTAGGTATCCATATACATGCGAATCCTAAACTTTGGTACAAACTCAATATACCTCCTCTTATGCGAAAAATTAAAACTGATTTAGAAAGTTGGGTATCGTTACCTATCTCACTGTCTGCCCGTGTCAACGTTATTAAGACGATTATATTCCCACGACTATTATATCCGTTGCAGAACCTACCCTTATTCCTCCTTGCTACCGATTTACGTAAATTATACTCTATATTCTCCAGATTTATCTGGAAGAACAAAAAACCACGTATCGCATTAAGAAAATTAATGCACCCTCGGGGTTCAGCTGGTCTTGCCTTACCCAATATCGAATTATATAATGTTGCGTGTTTAGCCAAAATTGCTATAGACTGGTTAGCAGACACAAATATATTTTCTTGCTTATCTATGGAAAGTTTTGATATATCCTTTCTCTATCAAAGCTAGTTTACATTGTACATATAAAGAGCTACCATCTAATATTAGTAGATTGATAACGATGAAAAACATTATTAAAGCCTGGCAAAAACTTTGTACTTTTCTAGGTCTAGATTATTCTTTCTCCGAATTTCTCCCGATAATTGGCACGGTAGATTTCTCTCCAGGACATACCCAAGCCGTATTTAAAAGATGGGCCTACCAAGGACTTATAAACATGTACCAAATTCTACACAATGATGGATACATCCATACATTTGAGTCTCTCGTCGTTCAATTTGGCCTCCCTAGAAAGGACATGTTTGCCTATTTTCAGCTAAGACACTATGTCAGTAATCAATCATGGGGCTTGGACCGGTCTCTGGCATGGTCTGATATTAAAAAATGTATTTTGAAATTCAAAATAGGATTACCTTCAATTTCTCTTATGTATGATATCATGTTGAATAAACAGAGCCTTATTTTTCTTAATAACATATTTATATCTTGGTCACGAGATTGCCCTAATCTAGAAGAGGGAGAAATGGAACAGAGTTGCAGCTTGATTAATAAGAGCCGAGCCCCATCAAGCTGGAAAGAAGCACATTTTAAAATCCTAAATAGGTTCTATATAACACCAGCTAAATTGTCAAAGATGTATATTTCACATTCTGCTAACTGTCCTCGCTGCTCATACCCTAAAGCAGATTTATTACATATGTTTTATTACTGCCCAAGATTGATACAACTATGGAAAAAATTATCCTTCTGGCTAAAAAAATATTACGGTGTTGATATACTGTTCAAACCAGAGAGTATTATCTTTCTCAATATTCAACTTAGCAATTCTCCTTTGAGACTAAAAACTTTGACTTCAATTATACTATCAACTAGACATCTTATAGCAAAAAACTGGAAAGCGAAATCGGCACCCTCTTTTTCAATGCTTACTCAGGGAATACAAAATCAAATAATTTTTGAGTCTTTTCACTTAAAATCCGCCAAAGAAAATAAAATAAAAAGGTTTTTGCTAGATTGTTTACCAATAATCAAGTCATATTCACCTTCTATTCAAAAACGAATACTATCCCCGTTCTTAAGTTCAGATAACTTTATGGAGCTAGTGCTACATGATGAATTCCCGGCATCATGGATTACTAGCTACAGAGAATAATCTCAAGATTGAATCAGATATTATACATAGGAAACACTGAGTGGGGTGGTGTTGGAGGGGTTTCCCCTTTATTTACTTCCTTTTTTTTTTTTTTTTTTTTTTTCTCTTCCCGTTTTGTTCTGGTTTTGCTCTTCTTCTTTTTTCTATTACTTAGGGAAAAAATAAAGAAAAAAATTCTAAGCCAAGTTTTTGTTTAGATACTGACAAACTATGGAGAAATGATATAAAATTGTGAAATTTCTTGCAATGTATTGCTGATATAAAGTTTGTTATTGTGCCCTGCGTGGCAGATATTATTTGATCAGTATGATTATTATTTTTTCTGATGGCTTATGTAATAAATAAAAGATTTTTTAAAAAAAAGGATACCAACATTCAAAATGGTAGCTGTAAGGACTATCCTGCCTTTTGTTCAGCAAGGGCATTATATGTCTACAATAGATTTACAGGATGCATATCTGCATATTCCGATTCATCCAGATCACTATCAGTTTCTGAGATTCTCTTTAGCAGAATCTCATACGAATCGACTTGTGTTGTTTCTTCAACTTCATGGTTGGAGGATCAATTTACCAAAAAGTTCATTGATTCCTCAGACACAGGTAAACTTTTTAGGTTTCCAGATAGATTCAGTGTCCATGACTCTGTCTTTGACAGACAAGAGACGTCTAAAATTGATATCAGCTTGTCGAAACCTTCAGTCACAATCATTCCCTTCGGTAGCCTTATGCATGGAAATTCTAGATTTTATGACTGCTGCATCGGACGCAATCCCCTTTGCTCGTTTTCACATGCGGCCTCTTCAGCTCTGTATGCTGAACCAGTGGTGCAGGGATTACACAAAGATATCTCAATTAATATCTTTAAAACCGATTGTACGACACTCTCTGACGTGGTGGACAGATCACCATCGTTTAGTTCAGGGGGCTTCTTTTGTTCTTCCGACCTGGACTGTAATTTCAACAGATGCAAGTCTTACAGGTTGGGGAGCTGTGTGGGGGTCTCTGACAGCACAAGGGGTTTGGGAATCTCAGGAGGTGAGATTACCGATCAATATTTTGGAACTCCGTGCAATTTTCAGAGCTCTTCAGTCTTGGCCTCTTCTGAAGAGAGAATCGTTCATTTGTTTTCAGACAGACAATGTCACAACTGTGGCATACATTAATCATCAAGGAGGGACTTTCAGTCTTCTGGCTATGAAAGAAGTATCTCGAATTCTGGTATGGGCGGAATCCAGCTCCTGTCTAGTTTCTGCGGTTCATATCCCAGGTATAGACAATTGGGAAGCGGATTATCTCAGTCACCAAACGTTACATCCGGGCGAATGGTCTCTTCACCCAGAGGTATTTCTTCAGATTGTTCAAATGTGGGGACTTCCAGAAATAGATTTGATGGCCTCTCATCTAAACAAGAAACTTCCCAGGTATCTGTCCAGATCCAGGGATCCTCAAGCGGTAGCAGTGGATGCATTGTCACTTCCTTGGAAGTATCATCCTGCCTATATCTTTCCGCCTCTAGTTCTTCTTCTTCCAAGAGTAATCTCCAAGATTCTGAAGGAATGCTCGTTTGTTCTGCTGGTAGCTCCAGCATGGCCTCACAGGTTTTGGTATGCGGATCTTGTCCGGATGGCCTCTTGCCAACCGTGGACTCTTCCGTTAAGGCCAGACCTTCTGTCGCAAGGTCCTTTTTTCCATCAGGATCTCAAATCCTTAAATTTAAAGGTATGGAGATTGAACGCTTGATTCTTAGTCAAAGAGGTTTCTCTGACTCTGTGATTAATACTATGTTACAGGCTCGTAAATCTGTATCTAGGGAGATATATTATAGAGTCTGGAAGACTTATATTTCTTGGTGTCTTTCTCATCATTTTTCCTGGCATTCTTTTTAGAATTCCGAGAATTTTACAGTTTTTTTCAGGATGGTTTGGATAAGGTTTGTCTGCAAGTTCCTTGAAAGGACAAATCTCTGCTCTTTCTGTTCTTTTTTCACAGAAAGATTGCTAATCTTCCTGATATTCATTGTTTTGTACAAGCTTTGGTTCGTATAAAACCTGTTATTAAGTCAATTTCTCCTCCTTGGAGTTTGAATTTGGTTCTGAGGGCTCTTCAGGCTTCTCCGTTTGAACCTATGCATTCATTGGACATTAAATTACTTTCTTGGAAAGTTTTTTGTTCCTTTTGGCCATCTCTTCTGCCAGAAGAGTTTCTGAATTATCTGCTCTTTCTTGTGAGTCTCCTTTTCTGATTTTTCACCAGGATAAGGCGGTGTTGCAATCTTCTTTTAAATTTTTACCTAAGGTTGTGAATTCCAACAACATTAGTAGAGAAATTGTGGTTCCTTCATTATGTCCTAATCCTAAGAATTCTAAGGCGAAATCATTGCATTCTTTGGATGTAGTTAGAGCTTTGACATATTATGTTGCAGCTACTAAGAATTTCCGAAAGACTTCTAGTCTATTTGTTATCTTTTCCGGTTCTAGGAAAGGTCAGAAGGCCTCTGCCATTTCTTTGGCATCTTGGTTGAAATCTTTAATTCATCATGCTTATGTCGAGTCGGGTAAAACTTCGCCTCAAAGGATTACAGCTCATTCTACTAGGTCAGTTTCTACTTCCTGGGCGTTTAGGAATGAAGCTTCGGTTGATCAAATTTGCAAAGCAGCAACTTGGTCTTCTTTGCATACTTTTACTCAATTCTACCATTTTGATGTGTTTTCTTCTTCTGAAGCTGTCTTTGGTAGAAAAGTACTTCAGGCAGCTGTTTCAGTTTGAATCTTCTGCTTATATTTTCAGTTTTTTTCTTTATAAGATTTAAACTTTATTTTTGGGTGTGGATTTTTTTCAGCGGAATTGGCTGTCTTTATTTTATCCCTCCCTCTCTAGTGACTCTTGCGTGGAAGATCCACATCTTGGGTAGTCATTATCCCATACGTCATTAGCTCATGGACTCTTGCTAATTACATGAAAGAAAACATAATTTATGTAAGAACTTACCTGATAAATTCATTTCTTTCATATTAGCAAGAGTCCATGAGGCCCACCCTTTTTTTGTGGTGGTTATGATTTTTTTGTATAAAGCACAATTATTCCAATTCCTTATATTTATGCTTCGCACTTTTTTCTCATCACCCCACTTCTTGGCTATTCGTTAAACTGATTTGTGGGTGTGGTGAGGGGTGTATTTATAGGCATTTTGAGGTTTGGGAAACTTTGCCCCTCCTGGTAGGAATGTATATCCCATACGTCACTAGCTCATGGACTCTTGCTAATATGAAAGAAATGAATTTATCAGGTAAGTTCTTACATAAATTGTTTTTTTTTTTATGACAGAGTACAGGTACCGATACTTGTTTTCAAATACTCGCCGATACCAATTACCGATACTTTTTTTTTTTTAATGTCATGTGACAGTTTACCAAGCACAAAACTAATTATTTAAGATTCCTTCTTTAGAATTATAAAGGACTGTATTTCAAAAGACTTTATGAAATAATAAAACAGTTTTATTTGTCACAAAGTTCACTGAACATGTTTATCAATAAAAAATATTACAATAAAATATTAAATTTAAAGGGGTGATGCAATTGGGTTGTAGGGCTGTTATATAACATCAATCTGACATTTGTATGGAGGTTCGACTCTAAGTTGAACAGTCTTTCACTTTCCAAACTACTGCATGGGGCAGAAAGATATTTTTGGGCCATTTTAGCCAGAGCTGGAAATCTGTTTAACTGCCCAGTACTTCAGGGGTTTGTCTGAACGAGGTACAGTGATCTCTCCTACAATAATACAAATAACAACAATTTGTATTGTCGGAACAGCAGTAAACAATTTTTAGTTTAGTCTCCACTCCAGTTTAAAATGAAATGGGAACATGCAGTTTGAAAAAACGCCACAAGATAGCATATGGCTTGAAAGTGGAGGTATCGGTTTAAGTATCGGTGCATTTGCACGAGTACAAGTACTCATGCAAATACTTGGTATCGGTACCGATACTAGTATCGGTATCGGTGCAACCCTATGGGATAGACCAGGTATTCCGTTCACTCCCCCTCCTGTTTTTAAGAAAATGTTTCCCATATCGGACACCATGCGGGACTCGTGGCAGACGGTCCCTAAGGTGGAGGGAGCTATTTCTACACTCGCCAAGCGTACAACTATACCTATTGAGGACAGTTGTGCTTTCAAAGATCCTATGGATAAAAAAAATTAGAGGGTCTCCTGAAGAAAATTTTTGTTCATCAAGGTTTTCTTCTCCAACCTATTGCGTGCATTGTTCCTGTAACAACTGCAGCTGCTTTCTGGTTCAAGGCTCTGGAAGAGGTTCTTCAGACGGAAACCCCATTAGAGGATATTATGGATAGAATTAAGGCTCTTAAGCTGGCTAATTCTTTCATTACAGATGGCGCTTTTCATCTGGCTAAATTAGCGGCAAAGAATTCAGGTTTTGCCATTTTAGCGCACAGAGCATTATGGCTTAAGTCTTGGTCAGCGGATGTGTCGTCAAAATCTAAACTTTTGACCATCCCTTTAAAAGGAAAGACCCTCTTCGGGCCTGAACTGAAGGAGATTATTTCAGACATCGCTGGAGGGAAAGACCATGTCCTCCCTCAGGATAAATCAAATAAAATAAGGACCAAACCAAATAATTTTCGTTCCTTTCGAAACTTCAAGGGTGGTCCCGCTTCCTCTTCCCCTGCTGCAAAGCAAGAGGGAAACTTTGCTCAATCCAAGTCAGTCTAGAGACCTAACCATTCTTGAAACAAGTGTAAACAGGCCAAGAAGCCTGCAGCTGCCTCCAAGACAGCATGAAGGGGTAGCCCCCGATCCGGGACTGGATCTAGTAGGGGGCAGACTCTCTATCCGCTCAGGCTTGGGCAAGAGATGTTCACAATTCCTGGGCTTTAGAAATTGTTTCCGAGGGTTATTTTCTGGACTTCAAAGATTCCCGCCCAAGGGGGAGATTTCACATTTCTCAATTGTCGGCAAACCAGACAGAGAGAGGCGTTCTTACGCTGTGTAGAAGACCTACATACCATGGGAGTGATGCACCCAGTTCCAAAAGCAGAACAGGGGCTAGGGTTTTACTTAAACCTGTTTGCGGTTCCCAAAAAAGAAGGAACTTTCAGACCAATCTTGGATCTCAAGATCTTAAACAAATTCCTTAGTCCCATCTTTCAAGATGGAGACTATTCAGACTATTCTGCCACTGATCCAAGAAGGTCAATATATGACCACCGTGGACTTAAAGGATGCATATCTGCACAT
Source organism: Bombina bombina (assembly GCF_027579735.1). NCBI lineage: Eukaryota > Metazoa > Chordata > Amphibia > Anura > Bombinatoridae > Bombina > Bombina bombina. The sequence goes on from NC_069502.1 coordinate 1,164,051,255, forward strand.
CCCTATTCACAGAGATCATCACCAATTTCTCAGGTTCGCCTTTCTGGACAGGCATTACCAGTTTGTGGCCCTTCCCTTCGGGTTGGCCACTGCTCACAAAATTTTCACAAAGGTGCTAGGGTCCCTTCTGGCGGTTCTAAGACCACGGGGCATAGCAGTAGTGCCTTATCTAGACTACCTCTTAATTCAAGCGTCGACTTTCCAACTAGCCAAGTCTCACACGGACATCGTGTTGGCTTTTCTGAGATCTCATGGGTGGAAGGTGAACATAAAAAAGAGTTCTCTCTTTCCTCTCAAGAGTTTCCTTCCTAGGGACTCTGATAGACTCGGTAGAAATGAAAAGATTTCTGACGGAGGTCAGGAAATCAAAACTTGTAACCACCTGCCGAGCTCTTCACTCCAATCCTTGGCCGTCAGTAGCTCAGTGTATGGAGGTAATCTGACTAATGGTAGCGGCAATGGACATAGTTCCATTTGCTCATCTACACCTCAGACCACTGCAACTGTGCATGCTCGAACAGTGGAATGGGGATTATGCAGTTTTATCTCCTCCGATACATCTGGATCAGCAGACCAGAGATTTTCTTCTCTGGTGGTTGTCACAGGTTCACCTGTCCCTGGAATGTGTTTCCGCAGGCCAGAGTGGGTCATAGTAACGACAGATGCTAGCCTACTGGGCTGCAGTCTGGAACTCCCTGAAAGCACAGGGTCTATGGACTCAGGAGGAGGCTCTCTTCCCGATAAATATTCTAGAACTGAGAGCGATATTCAATGCGCTTCAGGCTGGCCTCAACTGGCTGCGGTCAAATTCATCAGATTAGAGGTCGGACAACATCACGACTGTAGCTTATATCAATCATCAAGGAGGAACACTGAGTTCTCTAGCAATGATAGAGGTGACCAAAATAATCCGATGGGCAGAGACTCACTCTTGCCATCTTTCAGCAATCCATATCCCAGGGGTAGAGAACTGGGAGGCGGATTTCCTAAGTCGTCAGACTTTTTTCATCCGGGGGAGTGGGAGCTCCATCTGGAAGTATTTGCCCAACTGATTCAGGTATGGGGCACACCACTTGTTACGGATCCAGGTCAAGGGATCCCCGGGAAGTTCTGATAGATGCTCTAGCAGTGCCCTGGTCCTTCAATCTGGCCTATGTGTTTCCACCATTTCCTCTCCTTCTTCGTCTGATTGCCATAATCAAGCAGGAGAGAGAGCTTCAGTGATTTTGATAGCACCTGAGTGGCCACGCAGGACTTGGTATGCAGATCTTGTGGACATGTCATCCGTTCCACCGTGGACTCTGCCGATGAGGCAGGACCTTCTAATTCAGGGCCCATTCAAGCATCCAAATCTAATTTCTCTGCGGCTGACTGCTTGGAGATTGAACGCCTGACACTATCAAAGCGTGGTTTCTCTGAGTCGGTCATTGATACCTTGATTCAGGCTAGAAAGCCTGTCACCAGGAAAATCTATCAAAATATATGGCGTAAATATCTTTATTGGTGTGAATCCAAGGGTTACTCATGGAGTAAGATTAGGATTCCTAGGATATTGTCTTTTCTCCAAGAAGGATTGCAGAAGGGATTATCAGCTAGTTCCTTAAAGGGACAGATATCTGCTTTGTCTATTCTTTTACACAAGCGTCTGGCAGATGTTCCAGAAGTTCAGGCGTTTAGTCAGAATCAAGCCTATGTTTAAACCTGTTGCTCCTTATGGAGTTTAAATTTAGTTCTTAAAGTTCTTCAAGGGGTTCCGTTTGAACCTATGCATTCTATAGATATTAAGCTTCTATCTTGGAAAGTTTTGTTTTTAGTAGCTATCTCTCTTCGGCTCGAAGAGTTTCTGAATTATCTGCTTTACAGTGTGACTCACCTTATCTTGTTTTCCATGCGGATAAGGTAGTTTTGAGTACCAAACCTGGATTCCTTCCTAAGGTTGTTTGTAATATGAATATCAATCGGGAAATTGTTGTTCCTTCTCTGTGTCCTAATCCTTGTTCCAAGAAGGAACGTCTGTTGCACAACCTAGATGTGGTTCGTGCTTTAAAGTTCTACTTACAAGCAACTAAAGATTTCCGTCTAACATCTTCATTGTTTGTTGTCTATTCTGGAAAGCGGAGAGGTCAAAAGGCTACGGCAACCTCTTTCTTTTTGGCTGAAAAGCATCATCCGTTTGGCTTATGAGACTGCTGGCCAGCAGCCTCCTGAAAGGATTACTGCTCACTCTACTAGAGCAGTGGCTTCCACATGGGCTTTTAAAAATGAGGCTTCTGTTGAACAGATTTGTAAGGCAGCGACTTGGTCTTTGCTTCATACTTTTTCCAAATTTTACAAATTCGATACTTTCGCTTCTTCTGAGGCTATTTTTGGGAGAAAGGTTCTACAAGCAGTGGTGCCTTCCTTTTAGATACCTGTCTTGTCCCTCCCTTCATCAGTGTCCTAAAGCTTTGGTATTGGTATCCCACAAGTATTGGATGAATCCGTGGAGTCAATACATCTTGCAAGAGAAAACAAAATGTATGCTTACCTGAAATTTCTTTCTCTTGCGATGTATCAAGTCCACGTCCCGCCCTGTCTATTTAAGACAGGTAGTATATTTTATTAAAAAAACTTCAGTCACCTCTGCACCCTATAGTTTCTCCTTTTTCTTCCTAACCTTCGGTCGAATGACTGGGGGTGGAGTTAGGGGAGGAGCAATATAGACAGCTCTGCTGTGGGTGCTCTCTTTGCCACTTCCTTTTGGGCAGGAGAATATCCCACAAGTATTGGATGAATCTGTGGACTCGATACATCGCAAGAGAGAAATTTATCAGGTAAGCATTAATTTAGTTTTTCTTTTTATTTATTTATTTATTTATTTATTTATTTATTATTTTTTTATTTTTTTTTTACAGCTCAGTGAAAGAGCACGTGAACGAAAAGTACCCGTCACAAGAATTGGAAGGCTGGCCAACTTTGGAGGTAAAATTTTATATATTGTATAAATATATGTATTTTACCCACACACTTTAGAAATATTTGTATAACTTTAATATTTTATTCTTTTAAAGGAGATTAACATAATTTTTTTTTTAATGTTCTGAATAAACCAATATACATTTTGCTAGTTTTAATTATAATTTAAACAGTTTTGCTTGTCTGTTATGGACAAATAAGTAACTGTTGCTCTTTTATATGGTAGATACGGTTTGAGAAACACATTATTCTGACTGAAGTGTCTCTTTTTAAAGGGACAGTCTACACTTTAGTCCTCTTAAAGTCTTACCTTAGGTTAAGCTGCAAATATACTCCTGCACCCCTTTCTATATCATGCAGCAGAAACCGTAAAACAGTTATTTTAAAATGAATGTTTTTGGCCAGTTTGAAATGGCTGCCAAGCTCCGCCCACCGATGACATCGCAATCTGGGCTACATCTAGGCACTCTGGTGAAAAGCATTAACAGTCTGTTGAATCCAACTAGAGAGCCTTTTGTGATTGTTACCTGCAGCCCAGATCGTGATGTCATCAATGGGCTGAGCTTGGCAGCCATTTCAAAGTGGCCAAAAATATTCATTTAAATTTTTTTTTTTTTTTTTTTTTTTACTGTTCCTGCTGCATGATATAGAAAAGGTGCAGGAGGCTATTTGCAGCTTAATCTAAGGTAAGACTTTAAGATGACTAAGGTGTAGACTGTCCCTTTAAAATAATATTTAAATACCTGCTGCGTTTGTATAAACACTTTGCTTGTCCCACACTCCCTGGGGAGCCCAGAAAGCAACTTCTGTACATTTTTGTTTAGTGGTTTTCAAACCTGTCCTCCGGCTTCGCTAACAGGCTAGGTTTTCAGGATTACCTTGGATGAGAACAGGTTAATAGCCATAATAACTAATCGGCTGATTATTTCACCTGTGCTCCAGTTCAGATATCCTGAAATCTGGCCTCTTTGGGAGGCCTAAAGACAAGTTTGAAAACCTCTGGGTTAGATCTGTGTTTCTTTCATGTAATTGCCAAGAGTCCATGAGCTAGTGACGTATGGGATATACATTCCTACCAGGAGGGCCAAACCTCAAATGCCTATAAATACACCCCTCACCACACCCACAATTCAGTTTTACAAACTTTGCCTCCTATGGAGGTGGTGAAGTAAGTTTGTGCTAAGATTCTACGTTGATATACGCTTCTCAGCATTTAGAAGCTCGATTCCTCTGAGTACATTGAATGTCAGAGGGATGTGAAGGGAGTATCACCTTTTTGAATTCTATGGTTTTCCTTGTGGGAAATCTTTTTTTTCATAGGTTCTCTGTTATCGGTCGTAGAGATTCGTCTCCTACCTCCCTTTTCAGATTGACTATATACTCTTATATACCATTACCTCTGCTGATAACTGTTTCAGTACTGGTTTGGCTATCTGCTATATGTAGTTGGGTGTCTTTTGGTAAGTGTGTTTTCATTACTTAAGACACTCTCAGCTATGGTTTGGCACTTTATGCATTAATATAAAGTTCTAAATATATGTATTGTACTTATATTTGCCATGAGTCAGGTTTATGTATATTTCCTTTTGCAGACTCAGTTTCAAAACTGTGAAAAACATATTTAGTAAGTTATTTTTTCTTACCTGGGGGTATAGTCTTTTTTTCAAAATTGACTGTTTTCATTAGTTTTCACAGGCAAAATTAGGCTTGCGAGGCCGCAAAATGCTGATATTTTGAGCCATCCTTGGCGCAATAATTTTTTTTGCCGCAAAGGTTCATTCGGTGATGCAAATTCATAATTTCTGGCGTCTTAGTTGACTCCAGGTTTCCTTGCACAAGGTTGCGTTTGCCATGACGCGAGTTGCATCATTTCCGAATGTTAGCGGCAAAAAAAATAATTTTGCATTGTGCGTCATACTTGACGCTAAATAATTTATTTATTTAAAAATTTATTCAGACCTGTTCTGGATCTGAAAATGTTGAATCGTTTAGTAAGAGTGCCAACTTTCAAAATGGTGACTATAAGGACTATTCTGCCTTTTGTTCAGCAAGGTCATTATATGTGCACGATAGTGGTCTGGATGAATCGGAATATGAAGATATGCATCCTGTAAGTCTATCGGTTTCTGAGATTCTCTTTTCTAGACAAACATTACCAATTTGTCGCTCTTCCATTTGGCCTAGCAAAAGTTCCAAGGATTTTTTTTTCCCCAAAGGTTCTCGGTGCCCTACTCTCTAATCAGAGAACAGGGTATTGCGGTGTTCCCTTATTTGGACAATATCTTGGTACTAGCTCAGTCCTTTACATTCTGCTGAATCTCACACAAATCAACTAGTGTTTCTTCAAAGACATGGATGGAAGATCAATTTACCAAATATTTATTTGATTCCTCAGACAAGGGTCACCTTTTTAGGTTTCCAGATAGATTGTGTCCATGACTCTGTCTCTAACAGACAAGAGACAAATAAAATTGGTTTCAGCTGGTCAGAACCTTCAGTCTCAATCATTCCCTTCAGTCTCAATCATTCCCTTCAGTCTCAATCATTCCCTTCAGTGGCTATGTGCATGGAAGTTTTCAGTCTCAAGACTGCAGTATCAGACGCGATCCCCTTTGCTCGTTTTCATATGAGACCTCTCCAGCTTTGTATGCTGAATCAATGGTGCAGGGATTATACAAAGATATCACAATTAATGTCCTTAAATCCCATTGTTCGAATTTCTCTGACTTGGTGGTTAGATCACCATCATATAGTTCAAGGGGCCTCTTTTGTTCGTCCAATCTGGACTGTGATCACAACAGATGCAAGTCTTTCAGGTTGGGTAGCTGGATCTCTGACGGCACAAGGGGTTTGGAAATCTCAAGAGGCGAGGTTAACGATCAATATTTTAGAACTCTGTGGTATTTTACGGGCTCTTCAGGTTTGTCCTCTGTTGAAGAGAGAACTGTTCATTTGTTTTCAGACAGACAATATCACAACTGTGCATATGTCAATCAGGGTGGTACTCCAAAAGTGAAAAGAATAGCAGCACACCAATGGCAATTTCTTCAGAATTTATTCCATAGCTAAGAGCACAAATAAGATAACGATGTTTCGGACTACATGTCCTTCATCATGGCATGATGGACAGGTAGTCCGAAACGTAGCTATCTTGTTTGTGCTCTTAGCTATGGAATAAATTCTGAAGAAATTGCCATTGGTGTGCTGCTATTCTTTTCACTTTTGGATTACTGGTTGCTGGGTTGTGCTGTACCCAGCTATAGCGTGCACCCAATACCTTGCAGTGTGTGCTGGACTTTTTTGTGATATTTAAATCGGGGTGGTACTCACAGTCCCCTAGCTGCGAAAGAAGTATCTCAGATACTTTCTTGGGCAGAATCCAGCTTTTGTCTAATTTCTGCGGTACATATCCCTGGTGTAGACCATTCGGAAGCAGATGATCTCAGCCGTCAGACTTTACATCCGGGGGAGTGGTCGCTCCATCCAAATGTGTTTTTTCAGATTGTTCAGATGTGGTGTCTTCCAGAAAAAGATCTGATTGCTTCACATCTAAACAAGAAACTTCCCAGGTACCTATCCAGGTCCAGGGATCCTCAGGCGGAGTCAGTGGATGCGTTAGCAGTTCCTTTTTGGTTTTACCAACCTGCTTATATCGTCCTGCCTCTAGTTCTTCCAAATTTAGCATATGATCTCCAAGATCATCATGGAACGATCGTTTGTGTTTCTGGTAGCACCAGCATGGCCTCAGAGGTTCTGGTATGTGAATCTGGTCCAGTTGCCAACCTTGGCCACTTCCTTTAAGACCAGACCTTCTGTCTCAAGGACCGTTTTTCCATCAGGATCTCAAATCATTAAATTTGAAGGTATGGAAATTGAACGCTTAGTCATAGAGGTTTCTCTGACTCAGTGATTGATACTATGTTACAGGTTTGTAAATCTGTTTCTAGGAAGATTTATTATCGAGTTTGGAAGACTTTTATATTTCATGGTGTTCTCATAAATTCTCCTGGCATTCTTTTAGAATTTCTAGAATTTTACAGTTTTCTTCACGATGGTTTGGATAAAGGTTTATCTGCAAGTTCCTTGAAGGGACAAATCTCTGCTCTTTCTGTTTTATTACACAGAAAGATTGCTAAGTTTCCTGATATTCACTGTTTTGTACAGGCTTTGGTCCGTATCAAGCCTGTCATTAAATCAATCTCACCCCACTACTTGCTATTCGTTAAACTGAATTGTGGGGATGGTGAGGGGTGTATTTATAGGCATACTGAGGTTTTGGAAACTTTGCCCCTCCTGATAGGATTGTATATCCCATACGTCTCTAGCTCATAGACTTTTGCCAATATGAAAGAAATTAATTTATCAGGTAAGTTATTACATAAATTGTTTTATCAACTCCAGTCCTGAAGTACCCCTAACAGGCTGGGTTGTCCTAATTCTGAACTAGAGCAGAATTAAATAAACAGCTAATGGGTGAGAGCAGGTTAGTAACCATGGTTACCGATCAGCTGACCACTTCACCTGTGTTCTGGCCTTTTAGGGGTACTTGAGGACTGGAGTTGAGAAATACTTTTAGATAGAACACACAATTTTAAGCAACTTTGTTTGCTTTTATTATTAAATTTAGTTTGTTCTCTTGGTAACCTTTTGTTGAAGCATAAATCTGGGTAGGCTGTAGGCATTTGCATTGAGATAATTTGTGATAAATCTAAATGCGGAAAATGACGGCCACTTGCAGCATTTGGCTCTTCTTCTGAGCCGCATTTATTCTTGTGAAATTGCAACACACGTAGATCCGGATTTGCACAGATCTTGGTGTATTGCAGTTTCACAAGAAGAAATCCGGCTCCAAAAAGAGCCAGATGCTGCAAGCGGCCGCCGCCGCCTTCTACATTCAGATCAATCCGAATGCACATGCATAGTAGGCTTATAGCGCTTTAGGAGCATACACGTGTCCTTAGAACTCTGCAGCAGCGTTGCTACAATGTATAACCGTATAATTTTAAAGACCTATGCACCCTCCTCAGATCTTATTAGCTGACCTAAATTTACTTTTTAACAAATGATACCAAGAGAACAAAGCAAATTGGAGTACATTTGAAAGTGTTGTGTTAAAGGGCCAGTAAACATAGTGCAGAATTCTATAACATTAGCTTAGCGCTAGCTTTATAAAACAAAGGGCTGCATAGATATTTACCTAAGAAAATTACTTTTACAGACGCCGCTCCTTGCTCTACTGAGCGGGTCTGTTTTTTTTCTTCAGAATCGCATTGTGGCACGCTGTCTATTCACAGCTGGCCCGACCATGCCATTAAACTCAATCAAGCTCGCTTTGGTCTGGTAGCGGGAATTTTCCAGTTTACTTTGGTTATCCTTTTGCTTAGTTCTCTTGGTATCCTTTGCTAAAGGGACAGCATATTACAGGTTTTTTTTTTTTATATTGGTTTAAAAAGATAGATAATCCCTTTATTACACATTGCCCAGTTTTGCATAACCAGCAAGGTTATATTATATTTATTTTTTATCTCTAATTACCTTGTATCCAAGCCGCTGCAGACTGCCCCCTAATTTCAGTTCTTTTGACAGACTTGCATTTTTGCCAATCAGTGCTGACTCAACCAGCATGAGCATGTTATCTATATGGCATACATGAACTAGCGTTTTATAGCTGTGAAAAACAGTCAAAATGCACTGAGATAAAAGGCGGCTTTCCAAGGTTTAGAAATTTAGCATATGAGCATAACTAGGTTTAGCTTTTAACAAAGAATACCTTACTCAAATTTGCTTTGTTCCCTTGGTAAGTTCTGGGGTGTACACATTTCTGCTGCACTATACAGCATCAGTTTTGTAACAATGTTATTCATAAGCACTAGATGGTAGCACTATTTCTCTTGTTAAGTGTATCCAGTCCACGGATCATCCATTACTTGTGGGATATTCTCCTTCCCAACAGGAAGTTGCAAGAGGATCACCCACAGCAGAGCTGCTATATAGCTCCTCCCCTAACTGTCATATCCAGTCATTCTCTTGCAAGCCTCAACCAAGATGGAGGTCGTAAGAGGAGTGTGGTGTTTTATACTTAGTTTATTCTTCAATCAAAAGTTTGTTATTTTTAAATGGTGCCGGAGTGTACTGTTTATCTCAGGCAGTATTTAGAAGAAGAATCTGCCTGCGTTTTCTATGATCTTAGCAGAAGTAACTAAGATCCATGGCTGTTCTCACGTATTCTGAGGAGTGAGGTAACTTCAGAGAGGGAATGGCGTGCAGGTTTTCCTGCAATAAGGTATGTGCAGTTAATATTTTTCTAGGGATGGAATTTGCTAGAAAATGCTGCCGATACCGAACTAATGTAAGTAAAGCCTTAAATGCAGTTATAGCGACTGGTATCAGGCTTATTAATATAGATACATACTCTTATAAAAGTGTATTTTAAAACGTTTGCTGGCATGTTTAATCGTTTTTTATATATGTTTGGTGATAACTTATTGGGGCCTAGTTTTTTTCCACATGGCTGGTTTGATTTTTGCCTAGTAACAGTTTCCTTAGGCTTTCCACTATTGCAATATGAGTGGGAAGGGC